>NC_137923.1:18103417-18148417 GCF_963457725.1 Sprattus sprattus
ACCCTTGACAGTTGGACGAGATTTTTTTCTTTCTTTTTTTTTTCTCAGAGAAAAAGCGGGAGAGAGAGAGGGAGCCTCAATCCACATTTACATAAAATACAGATCGGGGCTTCAGCTTTTCATTCAGGCAGTATAAATGGAGCGCACTCTTTGACCTTGGCTTTTTTCTGTAGGAGATAATTTATACAAATGTAAGCATTTCCCCCTTATGCTGTAAGCTGGAATTTGTTTGAGCTTCCAGGGGCTGAGTGAGGCCCTACATCACATGACACACCTGTCACATACACTCATGCACACCTACAGACACACACACACTCTTCCTCGTATGCTTTTTCTCCCTCTTACACACACACACACGATCACACACACACTCTTCCTCGTATGCTCTATCTTCCTCGGTCACATACACTCTCACACACACACACACACACACACACACACACACACACACACACACACACACACACACACACACATTTTGATACAAGGTGACACACAAAATCACTCAAATAATCTCTCTTCCCCTTTCTCACCCTCCCTCCCTCTCCCTCTCCCTCTCTCTTTCACACACACACACACACACACAAACACATACACATTTTCATTCAAGGTCACACAAAAAATCACTCAAATTCTCACATAATCTCTATTCCTCTTTTTTCTCTCTTTCTCTCTGTCTCTCTCTCTCTCTCTCTCTCTCTCTCTGACACACACACATACACACATGGGAAAGAAGGCTTCGGTTGTCCTTTATCCCAGGGGAGAGCAGCCTTTTGGCAAGGTAGCTGGGGCTGAGGTGGCAGGGGCATCATCAAAACTGAAATTAAAGGGTTGCCGCTTCAGTGCCCCTTTGCCTAAATTAGAAGCATTCATGCATTTTGACGTAGAGAGAGGGCTACTTTAAAGAAAGCATACTCACTGTGGCAAATGGCTTTGTAATGCACTGGTAATAAAGCATTTCAGAAGAGGGGGAAAAAAAGCAATGCATTTTTAGAGAGACATTTCTTTTTTTTTCAGCGTGTGGTAAACAGTGACCGGGGTAAATAGTCTGAGTGTTTGGCCTTCTCATCAAAGCCAACTCTGTCCTGTTTAAATTTGCACTTCTCTTTGAGCGTAATTGATTCATATAAGAAATAATAAGCTGCGTTTCGGCGATAAGGTGATGGTGCGGCGACAATTTGCTTATCATGCCGCTTTCCGCTATCTGTGGGTGTCACTCAAAAGGAGAACAAAGATACATAGAAGAGTGTAGAAGCATTGGGCTGTCGGTTACAGCTAAATAGAAATGAATGGACCTTTCATACAATGTTGCTGCAGAGGCCCTTTTCTGTGCGGCTGCAATATTCATGCAAGGAGCAAGCAGGGAGACAAGAACATTACATATATTCACAGTTGGCCAATATGGCAGAGTGAATCGGGTAAGTGACTGGAAAGGGTAAAGGAACATTAGGGTTGAGGGAAGGGGGGTGGTGGGTGTAAAATGAGGGTTGCATGTGTCTTTGTCTAATCCCCGGGGAAGGGGATGACATTGTCACCTTTGGTATGTTGGGATCTATGGTGCACACACACTTCATTTGACCTCAATAGAACCTGCTTAGCTCACTGCCTCATACGCAAAGCAAGAGTCAATATTTTGTAGGAATCATAATTATCAGTTGCCTGAATCAATATCCTTTTCTAGCATTTTTTTTTTAGATTTCTCCCCCCCATTGCCTCTGAGAATTATTTCTGAAGCTTATCATGACGAGCGTGAGACAAAGGGAGTCTTTTTCCAACTGCGCAGCTGAAAGGGATGGGCGTCAGGGCGTCAAACCTGCTCCTTCATTTATACGTTTGTTCGCTCGCCCGCCCGCCCGCCTGCACCCCCACACCCACTGGCGCCATTCAGGCAAACAATAACACACACGCGCACATGCACGCACGTGAGGAGAGGATATTCTTTCCAGTCGTTTTAATTTGTTCCCAGCAGCTACAGGAGGCCCACGGCGATAAAACACTCGCTTAACACCTCAGTGGCTCGTTGGCACACCTCTCTCCCAGGATGAGGCCTCGGGCATTTGCATGTAAAGTGGGACCGCAGAGAAGAGGAGAAGTGTGTGTGGGCGAGTGGTGGTGGTGGGGGGGGGGGGGGGATCCAGCTATTCTTTAATTTGGTTTCTGATAATGCAAGACCTCCTGCACGCAGCTACACACCACACACACCCCTTCCTCCTGCTGATGTGCGGGGGGTGGGGAGTGGGGGGGGGGGGGGGGGGGGTGAGACATCAAACCCGATGTCTTGGCGACACTCAAACCCCCTGTGGCATTTTGAATGTGAATATTTGTATGTGTGTGTGTGTGCCCACCTACCATCGCCAACTGAGGCGAAAAACAATTAACGGCAGCACCAGTGGGCAGGCGATGCGCACCATCCCAGCATCCATCTCAGGACGAGCTGAGGACGACGCTGCCTGAACCAATCAAACAAACTCACAGGCTACGTCCACCATCCATGACTGACCTGTGTAAACTGTGACCTCTCTCAGTGGTCCGGAGGGGGGCACTTAGTAGTGGGGGGGGGGGGGGGGGCAAACACAGTCCAGGACACTCAGGTGCCGGAGAGAAATGCACAACAAACCAATGTTCACACAAAACCCCTTAATTGATGCAGAGGCACAGTGTGTGGCAAAGGCCAGTGTGTAAGATCCCCCAGACGGCTTCTCTTAGATGTCCTTTTCGGGCCTCCATCCCAGCCATGGCTCAGTAGGATTAGGGTTGTTTTGAGTGTATGAAGACCACCTCCTCAATCTCTGCCATAACTGTGAATAATGGAGCAGATAGGATAACTAAAAGCAGTGTGGGTGTCTCCTGTATGCATGAATGAATGAATACATGAATGAATTAACTGTTTATCTTCTGTAGCTCCTTTTAGACACCCTAATCACTTTAAGACATCCAGTTTTTGTGGTATTACTAAAGTACCTGTGGAAGAAATGTCAGTCTTTCCAAATTAAAGATAAAAGCACAGATATGTGCAAGAACAGCATGTGATGTTGTGAGGTGTTATTTGTCCAGTGTGCTTAATTTATAAGGAGCATAGTAAGACTAATAATTGCAGGTGTAAAATACCCACAGCTCTGGACAACAAGTAATAATCAGGTCTCATTGAGCCAGTAATTTCATAATTAGTATGGCAAATAAGCCAATGCAATGTCAAGAGGGACCTTTTGATATATTGACTGTAATGCAGGCCTGAAACCTGGAGAATCACCTGCAATCCACTGCTCTCATGATGGATGACAAAAGTAATGAAAGTTTATGGAAGAATAATAACCCCTTTTTTTCTTCAACACACTCTCTCCCCCTTTCTTTCTTCATCTGTTATTTTTCTACATCTCTCTCTCCCTCTCCCTCTCTACCTCTCCCTCTCCCTCTCCCCCCTCCCCCTTATATAATGTAAATAAATAATACATTCAACAGTGTAATTTTCCATGTATTTTCTGGATTATTTCCACCGCAGTAGGATGACGACTGCCTCAGCACATTTGTTTATTAATCTTTGTTTACCCCACACACGTTGGATGGGGACATGCATATCTGATGGCTGCATGGTGAATGCAGTAGTAAATGGATTAGCTATAGCATGGGGGTTTTACGTTGATGCAAGGACACAATGCTGATGCTGTTCCTTTCTTTGCTATCATTAAACAATGTAAACATCATTATCTACAGGCACTCTACGCAGAAGTCCATATCTCAGAGCTGGCTGTTAAACCTGTTAAACACACACACACACACACACACACACACACACACACAGACAAGTGCACACACGCCCGCCCACACACGTATGCAGAGAGAGAGAGACAAGTGCACACACACACACACACACACACACACACACACACATACACACACACATACACACAGAGGGAAGACGGTGGAAGAGAGAGGCGAGTAGTGGCATCGTTCCACAGTGTAACCTTGTTTCTAAAGAAGATGTATAGATAAGAACTTAATAAAGCTTACACCCTTACCTCAGACATGGAAATGATGCCACATGAGATTCAGTGAGAACAGACACAGAGGTTTTCACACAGATACAAAAACACACACACTTGCTCTCCATCTCTTTCACTAACGCACACACACAAATGTATTACCTAGCAAATTGGGGTGATGTGTGTAGGAGTCTGTGTCTGTGTGATACAGCCATGCATGTGATAAAGCTGCAGTCGGCCCTCTCTGGGCTCCCTAGTCATTTCACAGGCAAGAGGTCACCTGCCATATGGGGAGGGCACTGTGCCAATTTATGATCTTTTTTATCTGCACACACACACACACACACACACACACACACAAACACACACACACACACACACTGACTTAAACACACTACATGCTGTCCCTCCCTCCCTCCCTTACATACACAGGCACACTTGTGCTCTCTTTCTCTCTCTCTTTCTCTCTCTCTTTCTCGCTCTCTCACACACACACACTAATACGCATTCACACATGCACACACACACACACATACACACACACACACATACACACACACACACACACACACAAACCCACGATTTTGTAAAACATCATTCCCTTGAAAAAGCCTCAGTGTGTCTTTACGAGAGTACGTGGATGACGTGTTTGTTTTCAAATTTTACATGATGCCTTAGCCTGGACGACTAAGAATCACACTTAGTTGCAACGCCTGTGGGAAATGACCTTGGTGCGAGTCCTTTATTAAGCCATGGCTCCATCCACGCAGCACAGTATATTCTGTTGACCAGCGCCACAAGCTTTGCCTTGATGTGCTTCAGAAGGTAATGGGATAGCTGACCTTTCATAAGCTCCCCACCTCCTCTCATCATACATCTGGAGACGAGGAGAACCATCACATATCACACGCATACATCTGTTTTATGTTACTGATCATAGCTACGTATGCAGCTTTGGGTCTAGACACTCCAGTTGATGCATGACCCATTTATTGAAACACTATCTACACTTTCTATTTAAAAGTGTATATTGAGTTTAAAGCTTTTGAGGCACTTTTCAGTTACAACCAGCACATCTGGCATGATGTTATCGGCGGCACGGAGAGTGGCTAGGGAGGGGATTTCACTTCAAATGACAATATTTACAGTCTCCTCTTCGAGGTATATCATTTCAATCTGGTTTGTTTTTTCCTGAGCAAATCTCTGTGTCCTACTGATGTGTTGATGTGTTTCAACAAAGCAAAGAGAACCCGCAATCAATTAACAACACATCACAGTGTGGTTGCATAAGGCAACGATGCAATTTCCTGCAAAAGCAGACAAAGAAGCTCTTGTTTGATTTGTTTGTGTGTGCTCTTATGTTCATGATGCTTTGTAAGGGTGAATTCAATGCTTCAGGAGCTTCAATAGAGGACAGGTGAGGGAATGTGTCCCTTACCTAACTCTCATTGTCATGCTCTTGCATCCTTCTTAGTTCAAACAATAAGGACTAAAATATGTTCTTTCACTGCTGATGTCTCAAGTCATATGTGTGCAGTTTAACATTAAACACATCTTAATTTAATGGTACAGGCTGCATCAGACTTTGCCAACATCATTGTGGTCCGTGCCATAAGTTAAAAGTATAGACTAGAGGGTCATTACCATCATCATCATCACCATCATCATGATCATCATCATAAGTGTAAGATGTAGTGGCTGTTTCAGACTTTTGCAGGTCTGATTATCTGATTTGGATCCTCTGTTTGTTTTTCATGTTTTCATCAGTGCACACTGTTTTTGGCAAGTTCTCATAACCCTGCAGTTATCACTGTAGCTGGTGAAGGGAGAGGTACTATCACCCAGGTCTGAGGGGCTCGAGGGAGAGGAAAAGGCTCAAGCATCATCATCAGCAGCAGCATCAGCAGCATCAGCAGCATCAGCAGCATCAGCAGCAGCATCAGCATAAGCAGCTTTCTTAGCAGATCCACCTCGCAGGTCCCACAGCTGCAGGTTGCCCCTCCAGGGAACTGAAACAAGGTTTTGGGAGGCAACTTTTTCTGTTATTGTTGTTGTGTTTGTGTGTGTGTTTTTTAATTTGCTTTGCTTGCCTGTTTCTTGTTCGGTCGCACTTCGATAACTTTCTGTAATTTTCTGCGTGTCTCTGTTCAGTGAGACAGCATGGAGTAGTCCATAAAAGACTAGACTGAAAAGGGTCCATTTGGACAGTAATGGGAACCTATTACGCTTTTCTGTTTTCGCCCCTTTACTTTAACGTGCTTTTGGTGCATGTAAATGGTCTGCATTACAAAAAAAGTGACATAAGCCCAAAGCACAGAGGGAGTGTTTTTGGACCATGGACCATGTAAATCTGTTTTAGTAAGACCCGCAGACCATTGGAAATGAGCATAAGAGGTCCCCTTTAATGGTTACCACTGCAGTTTTAGAATGTCTGGCACAATTGTGTAACCTAGGTTGTTGACATCAATGCAAAGATACTCACTAACTTTTACCTATAGCTGTATATACACAAATCTGTTTTTAGGTTTTGTTTTAATCTTTGATATCTGGTAAGATATTGGATAATTTGAACACTTGTGTATAGGGACTGAGTGTTTGTGTGTGTGTGTGTGTGTGTGTGTGTGTGTGTGGTTGAGAGCTGTGTTGGACTTGTGTGGCTCCAGGTGTAGCTCTGGAGTCTCAGGTGTGGTATGAAAATGAAAGTTTTCCCCCCAGGTGAGACGAAGACCAGAGCCAATCTCACAGCTTCAGGCTCCATTAGGCCTGAAATCTGCATCCCCCCTTCTAAGCTCACACACCACACAATCCATCCTCTCCACTTCTCTCCTCTAGCCGCTTTTCGCTTTGTCTCCTTTCCACCCCTTTCCTAACCTCTCACTTTTTCTCCTCTCACCTCTCCTTTCCACCTTCTTTTTCTGTCCTCTCCTTTCCATCACCTCCGCTTCTCATAGTCAGAGAGAGAGAGAGAGAGAGAGAGAGAGAGAGAGAGAGAGAGAGAGAGAGAGAGAGAGAGAACTCAACAACAAGTGAGCCAGAAAAACGCGAGTAAACATTTCTGAAGATGTCAGAAACAGAGAGCGACAGCAGCGCTGCAGAGACTCTGGCAGAGAGTGGATTAGTTGGCCTGCCCACAAGCCATAAAAACACATCACAAGTCACCGTGGTGTAACAGACCCTAAGCCAAGATCATTGCAGCGCAGGAAGAAGGGACAGAAGTTTGATTATAAGCCAAAACTATTCATCATGGGGAAAGTTTAATTGGAAATCAAATGTGAAACTCTTGGGTACTTGTTGAACCTGACTGCTGTTATTAAGATGCACGCTTCAGTATAAAGACGCAAGCTTCAGGCATATGTGTGCTTGAAAGGTAAGGTGAAATTGTAGGAAAAGCGCTGATTGACAGGCAGGGTAACTGGGTAAGAGCACACCTGTCCTGGCATCATGGTACAACTTAGGCCTGCTACGGGAGCCTACTGCCTTTCTGTCAGGAAAAAATCCTAAACACTTGCTAAGTTTAGTTAGAATTACTTAGAAATAATGACACCATATAACCAGAGCAAAGTTGAACAGATCTATTACGCTCTCGGCTGTAGAGCGGAGAGCACCGTGTGTTACCACCTCGTGTGAACTCTCTCTCTCCGCTAGATACATAGATCTTTTATTTAGGGTCCAGTACATAGATTACAAAACACATTTTAACCCCTCCCAGACCCAAAAGTTGCCATCTGGACTCTGTCCATCAAAGATAAGAAACCTTGCTTAATTAAAACAAACAATCACGAAAAGTTTAACAGAACACCTGGCCTCATCAATCGCCATTGCAATCTCAATGTAAACATTCATGACATTAGTTTCAGTAACACATCAGTTGGTTTTCCCAGCGCTGAAGACGAAGTTGTAAATACCTTAACTAACAATGCCTTTCTAAGATAACTTCAAACAACCCCCTCTCTCAAGAGACAGCATTCCACCTCTCTCAAGAGACAGCATTCCATTGAACAGGACAGAGAAACAGGGCACATAACCAACAGCACAGAACGCTTTAGAAATTAGCAGTTATAAGAATTTCCTTTAAGTCTAAAACTTAATGATAATATTTAATAATCTTTCACATTTCCCTCCTTTTTATCATTAAAGATAACATTCAGCATTGACATCAACCTAAACATCTCCAATGGTTTTCTGCATAGGCATCATTACACTTAAACATCATCCTGACATTTCAAGAGGGCATCAAATTCATGTGACAGCATTACACTCTGCACAGAATTACGTACTAGACTAGAAATCAGAACTTTAATGCATGTAGAAATACACATCATAAAGATACAAAAAAGTAAAAAAATTGCAATAACAGGTAACAGACTTTTCAACACTACTTGCCACCATGTACCAGAAGTAAGCCAAGCGAACGGATTCCACCAATGCACATCCAATACTTTATCATGCGCTATAGCATCTCGAACAGCCTTCATTTGCTGTAAGGCTCTAGACACAGAGACACTTTGCACATTGTCCGGGATCCAGGTACAGCAGGTATCATTCAGCATAACACAGACCCCTCCGCTAGCAGCAGTAAGCAGATCTAAACATAATCTATTCTGCAGAACCATTAATCTGATTTGTTTCACTTCCTCATTAAGGCCTTCCATGCTGATTAAGGTTGCATTAACAAACAGTCCTAACCTATAGTTAAGCGTTTCCATTCTTAACATAAGTTTACCTACTCCTACCCACGGAAACAGAGCCAAAGTAACCTTGGTTCCTTCAGTCCATATTTTCTGGTCATCAGGTACATCCGTCCCCCAAACACTGTCGTGATCCTTAACAGCCAATCGCTTCTTACGAGAGGACTCTGGCTGTGATGTAGTACTTACTACATAAGTGTGGTCCGTGACCTGAGCGGGGGCACATATGCCCCCCCAGTGTGGAGGGAGGTGACTGTATAACCTACTTCCGCACACCCACATTACCCCTTCCAACGCAGGGGTACCCTTGTCTGAGGGGCAGTGCCTGGCATTCCAACCCCAACATAAGGAAAAGCTTCCCCATGGACATGGCACCAAATAAACCCACTTACTGACGTTGGCTGAGGAAGTGGTGCTTGAGGACAAAGTAGTCGTAGGAATGACAGTTTCCTTACACTGTCTCTGCATCAGGGAGCCTAATCTAATGGTTCCATTATTTGCAAAACATAATGGGAATACAGAATGGACTAACACATAAGGTGAAAGCAAAGATGTAGTATTTATCTCTACTAGGGGGTGGGTGGTGCTACACGCATCCTGTACCTGGGTACCGTTTGTGTCATAAGATGGAGAATTGTAGCCCCAGCTGTCTGGGCCACACCTCTCTCCAACACAGATCGTGGCTTGGTATGAAAGTGGTCTAGCTTCAAGCCTAGGGTGTGAAGAAGACGCTGGCATTAAGGTACATACATAACAATTAGTCTTGTTCAGTCTGCTTGCTTGCATAGATGCATATCTATACCATGAATTAGTAGAATACAGGTGAGTAACATTCCCCATGGCCTCATGTTCCCCATATGAAATCCATCTCTTTTGGATTCTCTCAATTACATTTGTGGAGGACCATAAACCCAAAAGTACACCTGTAATAATCACTAACAGCAACAGTCTAGACATTTTTGTAACAGAATTACACTATTTATGCAATTTACAGAAAAACAATAAACACATATAAGCAAGAAACACAGTAAAACAAAAAATGGATACACCAATACTATATTGAGTAAAATTTCGAATTCGGCACGAATCCGGCACGAATTCGGTGACTATCAGACGGTCAAGAGCTAAATATCTCAACCCCCTCGAGGGAACCACGAAACCTTACTCAAAGCTAGTGGTGCATCCTAATAATGATCTCAATTTGCAGTGTGAAAGGTGGATCCAGGTGGAGCGCTCAGCAATCTTTACAGCAGTAGGAGTGGACAGTAGCACTTGGTATGGTCCCTCCCACCGATCATCAGACCAAGATTTTCTCTTGATGACTTTGATGAACACCCAATCTCCCACCTTCACCTGGCCTTGTTCCTGTGGGGACACAGAAAAAACTGGAACAGTATTCGGCACTTTGCATTCTCTAGTCAGTAAAGTTCTTTTCATGTAATCTGCTAGTGTGGGAATGTCATCTGGGTTGGGTCTTACAGTTGGAGTGAGATCTGGTATTCTGTATGTTCTACCATAAAGTATTTCAAAAGGTGACAATGATTGGCCTTGAGCAGGGGTTATGTGCATGCTTAAAGTAACTAAATCTACACAATCAGGCCATTGTCTACCTGTTTCTGCCATAGCCTTTCGAAGTTTAGATTTTACAGTACCATTCGTTCGTTCCACAAGACCAGCACTCTGGGGATGATAGGCACAATGCCTTTTCAAATCAATTTTTAATTGTTGTCCAACTCTGTCCAACACATCATTCACAAAATGTGAGCCATTATCAGATCTTATTATTTGTGGCACACCTAAAGTTGATATTATTCTTTTACACAATGCTTTTGCTACTGTGAGTGCGTCAGGTGTTGAACTAGGGAATACCTCTACCCATTTAGAAAACACATCAATTATAACCAAACAGTACTCCAGCCCTCTGGATTTACTCAATTGGATATAATCCATGTGTATTACCTGAAACGGATAGTCAGGCTTGGGGAAAACGCCCCTCTTAGGCCTGAGGTTCCCTTGTGAATTATGCCGAATACATATCACACATTGCAAACAAAATTTTTTTGAATAGGTTATGAATCCATATGTTGTATAGTGCCTATCTACCAGACTAACCATCCCTCCGCTTGATACATGAGTATCACCATGACTCAAAATTGCTGCCCATTTATACAAAGATCGTGGCAAGATGGGTTTTTTGTCTGGACTGACATATACCTTATCTTTCAGTGTCGCCCCTTGTTTTACCCAATTTTCCTGTTCAGTTTTGGATGCTTGTTGTTGCATGTTAATCAAAAAGTCATCCTCTGTGTCTTGTGTCAGATACAGACCCGCTGCCTGCTTGGCGGCCTTATCTGCCAAAGCATTTCCTTTTGAGATATTATCAATTTTATTGGTGTGTGCTTCACATTTACATATAGCTAATTTACTAGGCAATTGTATTGCTTCAAGTAGCTCTTGTAGTAACTTTTTATGTTTAACTTCTTTGCCTACAGAAGTTTTGTAACCTCTCCTTTTCCAGTGTGTACAGAAAATGTGTGAAGCAGCAAAAGCATATTGGCTGTCAGTGTATACTGTCATTTGCTGTCCACTGTATAACTGACATGCCCTGGTTAATGCAATTATTTCTGCTGCTTGTGCAGATAAGTTAGAAGGTAATTTCTTTGCTTCAACTATGTCAGTGAGGCTAGTGACTGCATAAGCTACTAAATTCCTTCCTGTCTTATCTTTACCTGCAGACCCATCGACATAAATGACATGTCCTCCCACTAAGGGAGTGTCTTGCAGGTCTATTCTTGGTTTTAACACCTGTTGTGTTTCTTCCTCACATCTGTGTGGAGTGCCATCAATAGGCAATGGCAACAGAGTAGATGGATTCAGTGTATTACACCGTTCCAATGTAATGTGTGGTTGTGAGAGAAGAAGAGTCATACATGATAAATGTCGAGCAGGGGAGAGGAAAGTCATGTTTGTTTGTAATAATAGCATTGACACTGCATGGGGTACCTTAACGACGAGTTCATGAAACAGAACGATTTCTGCAGAAGCCTTTACGGCAAGTGCAGCGGCAAGAACTGCCTGAACACATACGGGTGTTGCGCGAGCTACTGGATCTAGCTGAGTTGAGTAAAAAGCTATTGGTCTCATTTTGCTTCCCCATACTTGAAGCAAAACAGATGACATGAATCCATGTCTGGAATCGACCATGAGAACGAAAGATTTGGCATAATTTGGAAGAGCCAGTACTGCCGAGCTGGCTATTTTCTCTTTTGTTAATTGAAAAGCGTCTGAACCCTCCTTAGTCCACGTCACTTTATCGTGGGGTGCCATTGGTTCAGAGAAAATCATATCATGCATAGGCCTTACCAATTCTGCATAATTGGATACCCACTGTCGACAATAATTACACAATCCTAAAAATGACATCATTTGCTTTTTAGTCATAGGTTTAGGAGCTTCCAATATAGCTTTCTTTCTCTCCGTATTCACAGTTCTTCCATTCGCAGACAATGTGTGACCAAGATATCTTACTTCAGTTGCCCATAATTGTAATTTATTTTTGCTGACTTTATTTCCTGTTTTTGCCAAATAATGTAAAAGAGATAAAGTATCTATTTTGCACTGTTCTTGTGTTTTAGAACTTACTAATAAATCATCTACATAGGATAATACTTGACTACCTTGTGGTGGATTAAAATCTGCTAAACAGTTACGTATGGCATCAGCAAATATTGTAGGTGACTCGCAATATCCTTGAGTTAAACGATTGAACGTATATCTTTTGCCCTTAAAGGTAAACGCAAACCAAAACTGACTTGCTTCGTCTACTGGTATTGACCAAAATGCATTGCTTAAATCGATTACAGAAAAATATTTGCTTCAGGGTCTAATTGGTTTAAAAGTGTGTGTGGGTCCGGAACGTTAGGAGAACGAGATATGACAGATTTATTAACCTCCCTCAAATCCTGCACAACGCGCCAGCCTGTAGAGGGCGCTGCCTTCTTAACTGGAAATATAGGCGTATTGCACGGTGAATCAGCGCACTCTCGAATAATGTTGGCTTTTAACAACTCCGCTATGACTGGTTCGATGCCTGCCTGAGCATCTGGTTTTAAAGGATATTGTTTTACACGAGGATAGTATTCCGTTTTTCCCTTGATTTTTACGGGTTCAACACCAATCATTTTTCCCACATCAGCTCCATGCTTAGACCATAATTTATCAGTAATCTCACTAAGCGCCTCTTCTTCTTCCGAAGTTAACATTATGTCTCATTTAATTTCATTCGGATCACTCATTCTTGTTACTGGTGTAGTAATAACAACGAAATTCAACATTCTCCTCCACCAGCCGGTACTAGGACTATGTTGACTGTAACCCATGTCTTTCCAATCTCGAGCTCTTTTCAATTCACGTATGTGTTGCGTGTTATCTTGCCATCTCTCGTCAGGGGCTTTAGACAAGGGTATGTGTGGTGTGACAGAACAAACCAGGTTTTCGGCCTGTGGTGAGAGTGTTACGGTACACAAACACGTATTCTCTCTCCAACAGAGTGAATTAACAATTATTTTCTGCGGGCCCAAATTATGAACTGATTCGTCATATTGAGGGTCTGGGCCAGGTCTCCCGTCGTTTGAATAACGTAGTGTGACCTGTAAGTCATTTTTGTCTTGAAAATCTGATTCAGGCGAAACTACTTTGTGTGCTTCTTGCATCAAGGCACTTGCTGTTTTGCCCGGGGACGTATTTGGCACATGTAACGCCCAATAGTAGAACGGTACTCCTCTCCCTTCCACTACCAAGATGTCAGCCTGATTGCATCTCCGTGCTACCATCCCCCCCTCCTTTGTCGGGTATATGGCTAAACCTAGTTTAGTCATTACATCTCGTCCCAACAGATTAAATGGACACGAGGGAGACACTATCACTGGAGCTTTCACAGATTCCCCTGTTAGAGGATTCTTTATCCAAATAGGTTTCGTTAATGATTGCCTCTGAGTTTGTCCATTCGCAGAGCGCACTAAAATTATTTCGCCTGATTCGTCAAAATGTTTCCCATTCATTACAGCAGTTCTACACGCCCCTGAATCACAGAGAAAGTTCACTGGCCTTCCATTAACCAACAGTGTAATTTCAGGTTTACTACTTGTAGACAAGCAGATGTCCGCTAAATCTAAAAACTCATCGCATGTAATCTCATCATCATCTGCCTGTTCATTGCTGTTTAGTTCTGTGGCTAGTCATGCATCTTCATTATTAGGACACTGTCTCGCCCAATGTCCCTTTCCTCCGCATGCATAGCACTTATCACTGTCGTATTCTTCTTCTTCTTCTTCTCCTTCATTTTCATCTCTTCTGTTTCTAGGTGCAGATTCACCTCTGTCCCTACTTACATTTTTCCCTCTTCCTCCTGGCGCATAGCCGCCTCTGCCCTGTCCTCGTCCGCGGCCACGCCCTCTACTACCTCTACCTCTGCCCCTTCCTTTCTGTCCATTTTCCATAACTTTCTGTACAGCAACAACGAAGACCTCCGCTGACTTTAATTCATTGCGCGCCTTCTTCCTTGCCTCTGTCACTTTTTCAGCATGCCTAACCTGTGTCATAAAAGCCGGAAGGGCACACGTAGGCAATTCAACAAAGTTTTTATTGAGCCATTCTCTGATTTCAACTCTAAACCCTCCCAATAGGGCTTGTTTTAAATGCTGTTCGAATACTACGCGTTGCGCTTCAACTGCGTCTTCTAACCCACTGTGGTTCCTAAAAGCTCGTTCGAACCTTTCTCTGAATTCAAAGACTGTTTCACTGTCGTTTTGCTTTATTTCCCCCAATTTGTTATAATTCGGACGAGCTGCAAACGTATTGCGAATCCTGTCTTGCAACGCAGTGACTTGATTAGTCAGACCATCACTTCTAGCAGGACGTGGTCTCCCCCCTTCGTTTGCATCGAATCCGTTTTTTACTCGCCCCCAATCTATTTTCATCCTTGAACGATACATCCATTCTACTTCCCGACCATCTAAGATATACATATCTCGCAGTGCCTCCATGCCTTGGAGGAACTCCACTAGTCTTTCTTTGTGTTCGGGAACACTTTTGATTGCATTATCGACCTCTTTTTGATTCCATGGGCGATATACTAACGTTGTTCGCGTATTTCCTTGTACAGCAGCGTGAGCGGGGTCAGGATCATAAGCGGGGTTTGGTAACTCTATCATTGGGTATTGATGAGCTACTAATGCTGAGTCTCCCTGCGCAAGTGTATTAA
Organism: Sprattus sprattus; assembly: GCF_963457725.1. NCBI lineage: Eukaryota > Metazoa > Chordata > Actinopteri > Clupeiformes > Clupeidae > Sprattus > Sprattus sprattus. The sequence goes on from NC_137923.1 coordinate 18,118,348, forward strand.
ATATACTTATCTCGCCGTCACTATATCTCCTAGGAGGTTTACGGAACCGTATGGGTCTATCATTGTGATATGGCGGGGGTGAATTATCTCTACTCACTGGCACTTGTGGATAGAGTGGTGGGGGAGGAGATGGCGGAGGTGGAGGTGGCGATGGTGGCGGCGGTGGTGGCGGCTGTGGCTGTATTTGAGCATTAACCTGCGGTGGCGCAGGTTGCTGGACAGGCCTAGACTTACTCACTACCATAGTGTCATCCTCTTTAGCTAGGGCGGATACAGCAATAAATTCACTTCGCTTTCGAATACAGTCAAGTCTCTTTCTCGCCTCCGTCAACCAAACTCCAGCACATACTAGTTCGTCTTTATGTTGATCTTTTAACGCCTTCTTTCCCCTGTGATGTCTGTTTATGTCTTTGCATAATTTTTCGCAGTCTGCAACCACTAGTTTACCACTGAAACTATGTTTTTCAATCCAACGATCCAAATACTTCGTATGACTATCAGTATAGTTCTTTTCAATGTACCTCTTATCGCCAGTACAACCTTGCGGTTTTGACGCATTTGTACCCATAATTATTGCGAGTTTCTTGGATTAAACAGAATATCTCAAATGGATCAACGAAATCTCCAGGGACAGAATCTTCTAGGCCGGCAAAAGACACCGGTCCGCTGCCCCTCTGGGTGTTAACACAGAGGTTTTTCGCTGTTTTAATTCTGTTCAATCACTTACTCCATTCACACACAACATTCATACAGACGTCCATGCATTCCCGATGTAAATCGCTCTACACCCCCAAGTCCAAGACTTGGTAAAAAAACGTTTTTTTTTGAAGTCTTAAACTTCTTAACCTGTTACTGCAGTGGGATATTTCGCCTTAATTTGGAACGATTTGTACTTACACATAATAACACTCAATATCTGAAGTTGTACACATGATACAAAGATCATTCATATCTTAAATTGAAGAAGACAAATGGGCCAAGACATGCATTCACCTCCTGACTTTTATTTTCATCATTAAGTATCAATTTCAAAGCATCATATACAGAACAAAATGTCAAAAATGTAAAAAACGCCTTTCATTTTTATGTTTGACAGTGTGTGGATGGTTTCAAGGGAAGAAAATTCTGTCATGTTCTATATTTCCTGATTCAACATGTTCCTGAGAAACAAAGTACAAATTTTGGAGCAGATATCTAAAACTGTCCAGGTGTTGCACAGCAATATCTAAATGGTGCATTCAGGCGTCTCCAAGTGTCCAAAACCTCTCCAAGCTCTCCAAATGCATAAAAAAAATGTTCTCATTGTATATCATTGTTTTTTTTCGTTGTACAGACATATATAACTCCATTTTAGACTAATATTATAATTTCTTTTGAAATTGGATTGTGTCACTGTTGGAGGCTGTGCAGCTGGTAGTAGTGGTGGTGGCGACGGGGGTGGTGGTGGGGGTGATGCTGATGCTGGAGCTGGAACTGGAGCTGGGGCTGGGTCACTGCAAGATAAAAACGTTGGACAATATAAATATTTTGACTGGGTCATGCCTTACAATTGAATTTGGCTTCATGTTATTTACTAAGCTAATGCACAAATATGTAAAATGTAAACATATGTAAAAAACACCATAGTCAAGCTGAAGTGTGATAATAACATAGGCATTATGCATTTAGCAGATGTAAATAAAACATTCCTATGCGTTTTGAGGCAAGAAGCAGGTTGTGCTATGTTAGTATGTTGTAGTCTACATTGCAGCTACGTAAATACAGCAGCAGCATGGTAACCAATATCCATTACTAGCAAACTACATCCCACAATGATAAAAAAAATAAAGCACTAAAGAGAATAAGGCATATGCATAGCTTACTGGTATGCACTGAAAAGTAGTTGGTTTAAATTACTTACGCATCGAGGATGGCATCGATTCCATTCACTCTTCCAATGAGTCCATGCTAGCATGCTAGTCCATGCTGAGTCCATGCTAGCATGCTAGTCCATGCTTAGTCCACTGGCTTCCCCGAAAATCATCAAAAATCATCCATTGTATTTCACTCATCTGCAATCCTCGTCTTGCCATGATGGATGAGTACAAGGGAGACAAATTGCAGCCAAAAATATGCACAAACAAGCCCTCAGGATCGTGTGGACCAAACCACTTGCTGTGCGCATTTGAAGGTAAACAAAATGGCCCATTTACGCACCGGGAGCGCAGCTGAGACTCTTGAGTTGCGCTTTCAAAAATCTAAACTCCAGGACTGAGCAATCACGGCAAATGACCTACCTACTTTTTTGTTAGAATCTCTATTATTCGGTAAAACAGGTGTCAATCACTACTGAGAAGTCTTACAAGAAGTGTAAAGTGATATGATAGGACATGCCTGAGCAGCTGCATGATTGAGAGCTGATGCCATTGGTGGTAATGCCTGTCACTCATGACAAACATGTGTTTAACAGCCAATAAAATCCAAAGATTCTGAAAGAGGGGGTCTTAAGCTTTGTAACGATATATAACATCACGTGATAACTTCGTGTAGTGTTGTCAGGAAGAGAGCGAGGAGATCGCCATCAGAAACATACAAGAAAGTGAACGTTTTTTCTCAATGTCGTGAGCAAGTGAATAAACAACTTTATGGACATAACCATGCAGTTCAAGTCTGTTTTTTTAGATGTTTTGAAGGTAAATGAATGTTCTATAACGTTATTTAAGGTACGGATAATGCAGAAACACATTTAAATGGCTTAGTTATGGGAGGAGGCTGCTCCATATGTAAAAAATGAGGATGTGTCATGGTGTGTTTAAAATTGTATTTATTTGTAACGGATGCATGTAGACAACTGAAAATCGGTTTACACATAGTTGGATTACCACAAAAAAATATTAAATGGGAGTTTGAATCATATTTTCAGAAATAGAATTTTCAGGATTTGTTTTGGCGATTTATCCAGTACGGGCCCGCCCCCGGGTCCATTAGGGGGCGTTAAAGCAGTAACAGGTTAAGATTCCCAGAATCTTTTAATAGCTATTGTCTGTTTTTTAAAGCAGGCCCCAGGCAACAACTTTTTAACTACTACTCTGTTTGTTGTAAGTACTTACATATATATGGGTCAAAGCTGGTTCCGGGTCCCGTCAGGCCGACCTCTCTGGTGCAGAATCCGTCAACTGGCCTATGTAGAATTCACCACACAGGTCTTTTCTGCCCGAACGTAGTCGCGGCAGGCGGTACCGGCTTCAGCTTCCAGGGTCTGCTCCAGAGCGGAGGTCCGTTGGGAATCGGCGACGAAGGACCAATATGTCAGGAAAAAATCCTAAACACTTGCTAAGTTTAGTTAGAATTACTTAGAAATAATGACACCATATAACCAGAGCAAAGTTGAACAGATCTATTACGCTCTCGGCCGTAGAGCGGAGAGCACCGTGTGTTACCACCTCGTGTGAACTCTCTCTCTCCGCTAGATACATAGATCTTTTATTTAGGGTCCAGTACATAGATTACAAAACACATTTTAACCCCTCCCAGACCCAAAAGTTGCCATCTGGACTCTGTCCATCAAAGATAAGAAACCTTGCTTAATTAAAACAAACAATCACGAAAAGTTTAACAGAACACCTGGCCTCATCAATCGCCATTGCAATCTCAATGTAAACATTCATGACATTAGTTTCAGTAACACATCAGTTGGTTTTCCCAGCGCTGAAGACGAAGTTGTAAATACCTTAACCCATTTAAGCCGGGAAAGCATTACCGCTGTTCTACCATTAAAGCCGGGTGCGCTGTTGCGTCATTCTACCTTTAAGGCCGGGAAAGCGTTTGTGTCGTTTTTCTGTATAAGGGGGGTTTTTGCCCACAGTGTCGGCCTCTGGGCCAATGAAATGCATCAGAATAGACATGTGATAGTGCCTCAAATGTTTTGCCATTAGTAGCTTAAAAAAAAAATCGTTGGCTTTCTCGCTTTGCTAAGTAACGTCTCCTCCGCGACAGCCAGGATTATAGCTCAAAGTAAATTAGGCATGGAGTGAGTTGTGAGTACTGGTAGTTACAGAATATGGTTATCTGTAGTTGTTAACGATTGTTACTTGCTTAAATGTAGGTTTACTCGAGGTAAATGAAAGGGAATATGGTATCATAGAGGGCTATATTAACACTAGCTAGCTTGCTATGTTGTTAAAACTTTCTCCAGTGAGCAAGAGTGTGAACGAGCGAATTATATCGACATCTCTCTATTCTTTGCATTACTATATATTCTAGTATTTCAAAACAATAATCAGTCCCTATAGAATGTTGTTTATAATCAGTTAATGCTACTGAATCCTCGTTTGACTTTATTATAGTGAATGCTTTAGTTGCCTTCCATTTCAGCCCAGCATACAGTATTTATCAGTTGATAAATAAGATGTACTTGAAATTTGTTTTGATTTTTATTTGAATTAGTCCTGTTTTTTCCCTTTGAATGGAATATTTGACACTAAACTAGTTCATCTGTATCTCAGTGATAGTATCCAAATGAGCATAAAAATATCACTGGTATGTAAAAACTACATGGACAACAAAATAGTTATAATTGTTGATCAAAATCTTATTCCCTTCTGCTCATAATACAACAAGTAAACAACTCAGAGGTTGACACTGTCAGGTCCATTCTCCATCCATAGTGTCCAAATGAGCATTAAATATCCCTGGTATGTAAAAACTACACGGACAACAAAATAGATGTTAATCGTATTCCCTTCTGCTCATAATAAAACAAGTAAACAACTCAAAAGTTAAAACTTTCCCTAAAAGAATTATATATTTATAATTATATAGTTATATACTTCATTTCACTTTGTTATATACTTTGTCATATAGCTTATTACATTTTTTTCTACTGTTTTGTGCTGATCCTGCACTTTTACATATTACTTTTGAGAAGGTGTATGTAAATATTGTAAATATTTGTAAATACAATTCAAATCCCCATGAAAGCCACAGGTGTAAGCTCTCAAATACTTTTTGAATTGTGTTCCTATCTGTTACAGGGGCTGAGAAATCAGTAATGTAGTAGGCGTTGACACAATTGCTGAATTTCTAGAAAAACTTCAGGTTTTGGGGGCTTTTCTGAAATCGCCTATAGGTTTTACAGGCATTTTTTCCAGGCGTTTTAGGCCTAAATGGGTTAACTAACAATGCCTTTCTAAGATAACTTCAAACAACCCCCTCTCTCAAGAGACAGCATTCCACCTCTCTCAAGAGACAGCATTCCATTGAACAGGACAGAGAAACAGGGCACATAACCAACAGCACAGAACGCTTTAGAAATTAGCAGTTATAAGAATTTCCTTTAAGTCTAAAACTTAATGATAATATTTAATAATCTTTCACACTTTCCCTTGAGGGTTTGCCACGCATGTGTCCAGAGGAAAACCCATGCCAGTTTGACAGCAGTTTGTATGTATGTAAGCCTTCTGTTTGGATTTACACCTCCAACCAAACCAAAAACCTAAACAAAACCAGAAAAGGTGTTTGAGCAGGCCAAGCCAATGGTATGTCCAAGCCAACGGTTAAGTGAAGGTAGGTTCCACTACCACATATTCACATAACATAAGGATAGTATGTAGGATGTTATGATAAGCGGTTAGGTTTATTTTTATTGTATGTTGTGGATGAAGAAAAACGCTACACGGTGCATCCTTGCAGTATACAAGCTGCTCTTGCAGTCCATATACCAATCACCTTAATTCAGACCAATCAAATGAATATAAGAAGTTGTACTTTTTTCATGATAGGTAAGTCCTTTAACTCAACTCTGGCTCCTGTTTTAATGAGAGGGGGTTGGAGCTTGAGGGTCTCCTGATGGAAATGAAAGGGAGGAAGGGAGGGAGGGAAGGAGAGAGAGAGAGATCATTTTGGCCTTTTTCTCAATGCCTTTCCACTCAGAGGTGAGAAGGTGATGTGTGTGGTTGCTCTACTGGGGGAATAAACCTGGCTGCCACTGAATATGCATATCTTCGTCTGCAACTACTCCTACTGCCCACATGGCCTTTCTCTCTCTCTCTCTCTCTCTCTCTCTCTCTCTCTCTCTCTCTCTCTCTCTCTCTCTCTCTCTCTCTCTCTCTCTCTCCCTCTCTCTCTCTCTCTCTCTATCTCTCTCCCTCTCTCTCTCCCTGGCTCTGCTGAAATTAAAACATGCAGCTTTCCTGCATAATGGAGGTCCAGCTGGCTAGCCGCTTTGGAGGTGTCACCGCCCCACCTCCCCTCCCCAACCCTCCTTTCCCCATCTCTTCATGTGGCCCTTATAGGCTTCTTTTGCATTTCAGACAGGCATTGTCTCTCTCTCTCCCTTTTCTCTCTCTCTCTATCTCTTGCTCCCTCTCTCTTTCTCTCTCTCTCTCTCTCTCTCTCTCTCTCTCTCCAATGCTCCCTCCTCAGGCAGAAAACAAACAGGATGCCCGCCGATGTCAAGTCTTCAGAGCTAATTACTGCGCCCTTCCTTTTCTGCTGTGTTCTGAAACAAGCCCATGAAATAAGTAACTTATATTTCCCCCGGAAGACTCATTAGCTTTCAGTGTCCTCTTTGTAACCGTTCCTTTCTTTTCCTCGATTTCCTACTTCAACTGTTTTGTTTTCTCTTTTCCCCCTAATGTGCTCTCACGATTTAGGAGAGTTTGGCGTGTTTGTGTGTGTGTGTGTGTGTGTGTGTGTGTGTGTGTGTGTGTGTGTGTGTGTGTGTGCGTGTGTGTGTGTGTGTGTGTGTACTTTTCTGTAGGCAGGGGCGTGCTGCCTCCACATTAGTTACAATGAAGCCAAACGATGGAGGATGTAACTCCCTCACTTAGGGACGCACTCCCGCTGTATAGCTTTCAGGAGGAGGCAATGTCTGTTTACAGAGAAGTCCCAAATGGTTGATCCTACATCAGTGTCAGCCTTGCAAGGTTCAGATAATTTAGATGGAATGTTGAGCCTTTTTCAACCCATTAAATGCAGATCTTTATAAAAATACGAATTTTGTCAATATCAACACCAGCATTGAAGTGTTTTGTTAAAGTTCAGTACCATCATTTAGTTCACAGTTTAAAAATGCTTTCTTTAAAGTGCACTTACACTCTAAAGATTATCGAATAATTGAGTGTCAAACAAATGGTATCATTGATACCCCATTGCTTTTTATTCATTTGTCATGAATTGTACCATGGCTGGGGAGTGGAATGCTCTCTCTACTCTTTTTAATGCTATGGTTTGGAAAGACACTGGCCCTCAATTATAAAATGTTGCGCAGAAGCCATCCTCCATTTGGTCTAAGACATTTTCTGAAATGATCGTAAGTGCGATTGAACGAACGTACCCACGAAAAACACATGTGCGCCAATCATTCAGTTATAAATCACAAATATATAAGTGTGCAACTGAATCTCCGCCCTCAAAACGCCCCTACTTAATCAAATTCACATATTCTCAAAGCACAAACTGAGTGCATTCTCAATGCAAAAACTCTCTGTGACAATGGCAAGCAAGAAAGAAACATGTAAATAGAAGAATTATAGTGAGGCTGAATTTTGTATTATGAATTATAGTGAGGCTTTTTTACGCAGGAAATCCTCTTTCACATTTTGCTGTTCCTGGTCACTGTATGGAAATCTAATAAATTACATAGAGGGAAAGTACCGTGGAAGAACATCAGGCAAAATTCTGCTTAATGATGACTGAGATATACCCGACTTGTCTCCAAATTCTTGTTGAAACGTTGCTGATGCCAGGAACCAAAGAACAGCCAAACCCTGAATCTGAACTGGTATGGCCACAAGTAGCCACAAGGAAATATACTTACGCAAAATAGAACCTGACGTAGAGATACGTCCTTTCAAAGGTCAAAGATTTTTTTTAATTAAATCTGCACTTTGACCTGGACTTGATCGCACAAAGACTCTAAGATCAAATCTGTGCGTAAGTATGTTTTATAAATTAGGGCCACTGTCTGCAGGACCTTTAACTGAGACACTCTTTTCCCACTTCTACAGAGTCTAATGGATGACATGCCAAGATCAGTCTTCACCATGTGCTGATACACTAGCAACGTACATTATGATTAGTAAAATACTTACAGATGTAGTGTTTGACATAATCACTCAATATTGCTGTATTGATTGATTAAACACGTTCTTAGTGATGTATGCTAATTGATCTATTGACAGCATTGACAGTGCTCTTCTGCTGTATTGTAGATGATGTAAGTGTTCATTGAATGTGCTACCAAACATTTGTTGTAAGTTTCCCTGTAGACATCCCATCTGAACTGCAAATAAATACACATTACCTCCCTTTCCTTTCACCACAAGATGTTCCCTATCAGTCGGATCAGATTATGCATGGGTCCGTCGGAAACTATTTGTCACCTTCCTTATCCCATTCAATTAGCATGTGAAAATACTGCCTAATGGTCTCCATGCACTTGGGCATGCTCGGTCGTGACATGATTAATTGGACTTGTTTGAAGGAGTTATCACTTGTTTATGCCAAAGAACGATCACATCATTGCATGAGCCTTTGTGAGACGAAGAGTTGTCAGGTGTGAGCGAGTGGGTGATGCATTATACTGTCAGAGTCCGAGCACAATGAAGAAGATCTGCTGGCCAACAGAAACTCCATCCAAATAACACCATCTGGGAACCACTCCATAGGTCCTTAAGGTTTGTTGAACAGAAAACCACGCATGAAAGACTAATGGCATAATGGCATATGGCATAATTACGGTTTCATTCATTAGATGTCTTTTGGATCTAGTACGCTTCCACGCTTATATTCTGTAGATTCAAGACACTGTATTATCAAACAGAGCCTTTGTACAGCCATGCATCTCAAACCAATCACACACGTGAATGAGTCTTAACATGATTCTGGAAGGTGGACACGGGGCTTTAAAGCGCTTCATGTCAGCTGTGTTTGTTTCAATAATAGTTGACTATGAAGGAAAAAAGGCACACAATTAATTTAATTGCCATTTTTTATGGGTTTTATGGGTTCAAGCAGAGCAATTAGAGAGCATAGAGAACAACACACACACACAAACAATGACAGTGGTTGATGCAGTTATTGATTAAAGAAAAATCACAGGCCCTCACTCCAGTTGCGGGATACATTAAGAACCCCTTAAAGCGAATTAGAAGATGTCCTTTCAGCTGTTGCCTACTGGTCCTTCTTGGAAAATAAAAGCCAACATCTTGTCCTTGTTTTTATTATGTGCTCAGGAGAGCAACGGCCCAACATCAGTGAAAATATGCCTCTCAGACTATCGGTGAGGAGCTCATCTTCAGCTCTAACATAAACAGTGCCTATATTAGCCACCAGGACCAGAGGCCCGTTAGCTCAACAGAGCAAGATGCTATTAACTCCAAGGTCATAGATTTGACTCCCAGGGAACCAATCCATTGTCATAACCTGTTCAAATGACATGCACCTTTGAATAAAAGGATCTACTTAATGAATGCATGTGGATGGAAGTTGTCAATATTATGAATGCTGATGAATGAATGTACACAAGAACAGCCATGTGTCCAGCCTCGCTTGGAAAAGGCCTCAGTTTGAAGATGCATAGTCTGTTCTATGTAAAGATAATCTGTTTCTCTTGGATGATGGGCTGTCACACTGTAAAGGTTAGTCATTCCCTTGTTAATTTAAGAACCTCCACACTATTGGGCAGCCAGAGCCAGCCTGACACCAGAATAATTGGGAGCAGCACATTTCTCAAGAGGCTATATTTTTAAACTGCTGTGTCACTTTTCTTTGCGGCCTGCTCATCCTCGGCACTGGTCCTCAAAATGTTACTACTTCTTAATACCGAGAATATGCAACAAACACGCTTGCAGTATGCTTGGGGGGGGGGGGGGGGGGGGGCGCTTGTGATAAATCAATAATGACATGAAGTAACTGCTTGCCAGGCCTAGCACTCTGCTCCATTTAGGTAAGATTTACAGTACGCAAGCTGACCAGGAATCTCTATTTCTTAACCTAATGAAGCCTCCCCCAGGTAATAGGAGGCAGGTCTGCACAATCTGTGGAATTAATTTAGATTTTTCAAGCAGGCTCAAACTTAATCAGGCTCCTGGAGAGTATGCCTTTATAGATTTCCAATGAGCTGCACACCCACCCACACATACACACATGCAAACGCTTTGGTGGAAAATGATGAAGACATATATCTCTTCCCCTGTACCCCCTGCTACCATGTATGTGTGTGTGTGTGTGCGTGTGTGTCTTTCTCTGATGTGAAATCCGTGATGAACTGAATTCAGATGAGTGGGTCTGTCCAAAGCTTGGCTGCGACACAAACATCCGAGCTGAATAGAAATGTCAGGGCCGATCAGGTAATGTGCATCAAAGTGCAGGTTTATAAGGTGCCTGACATCTGTTCAATATGACACGTCAGGCATAACATGTTTTTGTGACAAAGACAAACATAAACACACACATGTGTGCATGCATTCACTTGCTTACACGAGCAGACTCATTGAATGCACGCATTCACATACACACACAAACACACACACACACACACACACACACACACACACACACACACACACACACACACACACACACACACACACACTCATACAGAGAAAAGAAGAAATGTGCTTCCCCTGCTCCCCAGTGTGGCTGTTCAAGTATTCACGGCATCACCTGGGAGAGTGTGGTGCTCTTTTTAGAGAGCTGTCTGTCAGTCCAGTCTGCTGGCTTTCTCTCCTCCCCCCACCCTCCCGGCGAGACAGCAAACCCAGTCCCCGGGGGGGAGGAGAGCGCCTGGTGTGGTGCCGCACATAACTAAAATGGCACCTGTTAGAGGCTAGGCTGCCATGCCAGGAGAAGATGGCTGGCTGCAGTCAAACTGGGGAACACAGCACTCACCCAGGATGTCTGGTTTGAAAGACTTACTTCTCTATTTTTATTTATTTAAATAATAAGATCGGACAAGGAGCTTGATCACATCTAATGGAAGCCAATTGTGTGTTAACATATTGCCATGCCATGTTGAGTAGTTTGCTTATGGCTTGCCTTCTGCTTGTGGTTAATACATGTATTTTTCATGATATTATCATGTGGACGTGTTATATGGTATGTTCCCAAAGTGATGCTTTACTCACATGAATGTGAATGGGATGTGTGGAGATGCATAATGAAATCACGATAACACTTTCCTGAGCCAGACATTGTAATGTCACGGCTGTCTTTGGAACCTGTGAAATATGATTGCTTTGTGCTCCCCTTTCTAAAGCTCCTGAAAGCAAACAAAATGCAAAAGGCAAACAAAAGAAGTGAAAGAGAGAGAGAGAGAGAAAGAGGAATGGAGGAAGGGATGGATGAACAAGCAGTGTTTACATGATAATGGAAAACACAGTGGTGAAAAATACATCCTCTGCGCACTCTCTTTTGAGCACAATAACAGCGATAAACAAGCAGGCCAAATCAGTCGGCAGGAAAATCTCTCTCTCTCTCTATGGAGACCAGACACAGAGTGTGAACCCCTGAACCCCTGATACCCTATGCTTTGGACCTTTCACACAGCGACACTACATAAACTACACTAGAAGCTGTGCACTGGATTAACCAAAAAAAATTAAAACAACTGAAATTACTTAAAAAATACCAACAGAATGGAAAAACAAACAAAAACAAAACAGCTGTTACCACACTTCAGTACTCAATCTCATTACCATCCAATTACTTTTATAATGCAGATAAACTTGAGGGACAGTTGCAATGCTGGACACACACACACAGACCTCACGTTGTCCTGGAGAGCCCCCCGTGGAGACTAGCTCAAGTGACTGCTGGTGTCCAGTGGCCAAACTGTGACAGTGTTTAGTTATGCCTGAGTGGGCCCAGAAACACTCTCCATCTGTACCCCCGGCTAGAACGTATGGAACAAGGTCCTCCTGAGCAAGGTTAAACGTGGCTAGGAGGACAAAGAGTTGCCTCTTCTTAAGGCCTTGCTTCTTTCGCAGTTTGCCAAAGAGGTATTTCAAGCGTAGGAAAGCAGGGACATTCTGAGTGCTTTGCTCGCTTGAATGCTATTAATCCCAAGCGCAGTTATTTCCACGCTAGCCGTTTGAGGGGCAGTTTTGCACTCTGGACGAGAGTTAATATTTCCATTAACGTTTACCTGTAAAAAGTCACATGGCATATAGAAAGTGCAATTTTTACAAGGAGCCACGGTGGTGAGCAGTTGAGAGGTCAGTAAAGTAGTCTCTAAGCCACGCAATTTGTCATGCTGCACACTCCTCATGCCTCCCGCAAATCCTGTCAGCGCGGAGCATCGAAGCGTTTTATGTGTCATGAAGTCTTTTGCTTGGGTGCATAAAATTAGCACAATAAAAAGGTTTTCAGGGGAAATGTTCTGTCAGAAATATGGAGTGGGTTTGGAGAGCTTCTCCAGACAGACATGGCTGTGCCTGTGTCTGTATGGGGAAGAACATCTTATTTAATGTGTTCATGCAGCTGCTCACGTTAATGAAGTTTAATGACCCTGCAGTCCTTTTATTATATTTGCCTTGGTGTAACAAAACTGCACCTGCAGGGCCGCCCTCTTTGAGATTTACTGTCATCAGAAGGACCATGGGGGGTAGGGTGATGTGGTCTGGACAACCTGTGGGGAGGGGGCATTCCTGAACTGAAAACTGTCCACAAACACTCACTCATTTCCCCTCAGGGATGTTGTCTAACTTTGCCAGCAATTCCATAGACCTCTGTGTAGCTACACAATCTGAGCCTAAGATGTTCACTTGGGTGGTGTTTTCACAGCTGCATGGGTCCCTATGTAAATTCACTGAAACTATATTGCTGTGACCTGTCCTATTGGTCCAACAGTCTGAAGGGGTTACATTGGTAACATGAGGAACTTTGGAGTAATAAAATACATTAAATATTTATTGGGAAAAATATTGAACTGAGAGTTGACCCCCTTTCAACTTGGCTGCGCCTGGAGCCAGATGGGAGGCATCTTCATCTGTCTATCAGTTGTGTTATCGGAGCGTTTTAACAAAAAGAAAAATCCCGTCTGATATTCATGATAAAACAGGATGAGGTCTGTCAGACTCAAGGCCTGAGCTCCCCCCATACCGTGCCTGCACAGTGGGCTACAGGCACCGCCTGAAAGCAGCTTTTAATATGACAGTCTTTTTTGAGGAACAATTGGCTGGAACAGCATGCAGAATGTGATGTGTGCATGAAGGTGCTAAGGAACTGAGGCGTCCTGTTGCCTGTCATGGTCGTGGGTGTCCAGCAGACAAGTGACCCCCATTGAGCCACTATGCTACGCTTGGAGGAAAGACTTCCCCAGAAAATGAGCAAAAGCCCTCTTAAGGGTAGGAAAACGCTTTCATGCACTTACAATTTAACACTCATACACAAATTTCATCAATAATTTTTTCATCAAAACTCAAATTACCGTATTTTCCTGACTAACAGCCATGGTTTATACATTGATTTGGTAAACTTTCTCTGGTGTGGCCTATACATGGGTATGATTTTATACATATGTCAGAAAGAAAAAAAAAGTACGATTAAGATATTTCTTTGAGGCAAAATTGACCTTTGGATCAATGTGCTTTTGTGTGACTTGAAACGTTTTTTTTTTTTGCTTTCAACAACAAATAAAGAAATCAATGATCATTATGGTAATGCCGTGTCTCTCATCTTCACTCATCTTAACTAGGATGCCAGTCAAATTTACAAAAACCTTTTATTTTTCTAATTGCCTAACAATTCCTGCATTGTTACTATTTATTGTTGAAAGTGTAAGTAACTTCACAAGTTAGAGTGTGTTTAATGAAAAGGCCTTTGCATTGTGCTGCTAGCATCTCTAATGCCAGGGGCATTGCTAGGAGTTGAAAACATTCAGGGTTTAGTGAATTAGCTATCTAGCTACCACCAGGTGCCAACAATGACAAACCCTGTAACCGGTGTGCTCTCTGTTTCTCTCTCTCTCAAACTCACACACGTTGTAAAAATGAATTTGTTTCATTAAATGATCATACATACAGTGCAGTTAAAAGGCAGTAAATTACGGTCAATGGATTGTGTATGTCAGCATACTGTATGTAATATATCCACTGTACTGTAATGCCACTACCGACCAGGGGCGGACTGGGACAAAAAATCGGCCCGGGCATTTTGAACCAGACCGGCCCACTAAATTCGATAAAACACCTTTTCAGTCTTTTTGGTCTCTCGAATGTCTACACCAACCAGGCTTATAGCTAGCAGGGCGTCTGCCCTATAGTTTACCAAACAATAAGAAGAAACGGGACGCCCTACTTCTAGGCAGGACGGCCTAAAGACGCCCTATTTTTCTCCCGTTTTACCTGTTAACACTCTAAGGTCAGCTGCCTTTTAGACTTTTCTAAGTTGTCTGACATGCCTTGATGTTTTTGTACATTTCCCTAAACTAAAAACATTGATGCACAAATGGAACATATGATTATATTGTAGAAGACATCAGCAATAATAACATGTGAGTAAAAGGAATGTAGTAATTCATTTTTTATTTTTAAATCTAATGTAAACATACCCTTAGAAAAACCTAATTTTAGAGGTGCTCAGATTTAGTAAAAAAACACATTGTGCAAATTTATTCACAAGGCTTTTTATTTCTGAACCTTGAAAACATATGTGTTAGCTATGTATATGTTAGTTTAGCATTTAGAAAGTGTGTGTGGTTTCTCTTCTATAAATTTATAATTTCAGAGTGACCTTTCCCTGCCCAAGAATTCTTTCCCTGCCCAATGAATATTGATGAGTTAGATTTGACAGGCCGGTGATTGCTCCTCCCCCCTGTCACTGTCACCTGTCAAAGAGGATGGCCAATAGATAACAACCCTGAAATGTCTCTCAGTTTTGAAAGTGCATAATTAGTTAGTGGATATAACTAAGTCAGTAAACAAGTAAGTGGATATATATTAGAAAAAAAGTGCATAATTAGCAAATGCATGCAAGTAAGTGGATATAACTAAGTAAGTAAGTGGATATAACAAGAATCAGAATCAGAATCAGAAACAGATTTATTGTCATGCAGGTTTACACCAAGAAATTGCTCTGGTGTATGGGTACAGTAAACATATAAACAAACCCAACACAATAAGTACTACACATAACATAAGACATAGAAACACACTAAGTACTACACATAACATAAGTACTACAGATAGACCACAGTATGAATACAGCTATATAAAAAGAGTGTATATAAAAAAGTTAACTAAGCAAGTAAGTGAATATATTTAAAAAAAGAGTGTATATAAAAAAATCCACTAAACGAAGAGGGGATGTGGACATCTCGGACCATGGAGCTGCCGATGAATCTGCACAAACGAACACACAGATGAAACATTTCACCAACCAGGGATATGTCACCTGTGTGTCGGTTTGCTGTTGCATGTTGCTAAACTAAGCAAGTAAGTGGATATACTGTACAAAAGAAGTATAATCATATCCCCCCAGCATGCCAAGCCTCAAAACAATTCCTCTCTGGGATAAGGCAAAGGTGGATACGACACGCTTTGCACTTCCAGAGGGTTTTTGTTTGCTTTCCCCTATACTTTCTGCAAAATGCACATGTCTTGCGATTATCGCGAGTAGCAACCTCACAAACTGGCATACAAACATTGCTGGCATTCATTATAGGGCTGAGTTTTTAATGGAATGCCAAACAGCTGAGCAGTTGAGCAGACAATGGCTCCTGTTGGAGATGACGCTGTGACAACGTCTTTGTCTTCTTTTTGGGCAGAGGTCGTGCTCTTTTGCGGGGTGATGTAGGTGCTATGTTCTCCTCGTTGTTTTCCACGTTGTTCTCCACGTTTCTGTAATAGAGTAAATAAAAACAATGATCAGTTGCTTGTTCAGGGATTTTTGCAACATAGAATCCCAGAGCTGCAATTCACACTTTACAGCAGTTTCGGCCATTCACACCTGGCCTGGCCGGTTTCGATTCACACCTATCAGACGTGTTTGAATAGCCTACACTAATGACTAACCCAAGGGGAACAACATACTTTTAGCGTTAGTATTTGTACTTATTTCGGTGCAGACAACAAAACTGCAAACATCGACGTATATAGCGAGATAAAGTTATGTATATGATTCATAATCGCCATATAGACGGTAGTCGCCTGGTTTACTCCTCTTTGCGCACACAATAAACCACAAACATCGACAACAAAATGTCGGCGAACGTAGCAACATAAAGTTATTTACCTATATTATTCAAAACCGCTATACATACGGTAGTTACGTGTTTTATTTATTTTAGGATAGACAACAAACTGCAAACATCGACGACTGTAGCGACATAAAGTTATGTATGATTCAAATCGCCATACAGACGGTAGTCGCCTAGTTTACTCAGCTTTGCGCACACAACAAACTCCAAACAATATAAAGTAATTTATATTATTCAAATTCGCCATACAGTCGTAGCGTGTTCTACTAATTTTTTGCACACACAACAAACTAGACGCCAACGGCATAATAAGCATACTATGCCATGAGTTTTACTCCCTATAAGTAAATCAACACCATGCAAGAGCCAGTCAAGTGAATATAAATTACTTACTCATCAGGAATATCCTGAACGGGGTCAAGACGAAGCACGAAGTGGTTATGTTCGTCCTCACTGTCTTCACTACTTTCGGATTCGTGGTTGTCCTCCTCGCTTTCCTGGTCAAGTTCCTCCTGAATTTGTCGTAGAGCATCAGCAGCAGAGATGGGAAGCGGCATGTTGTCTCGTTCTCAGTCGAAATGTAAACAAACATACGACCATGTGGACTGGCTTATATGGGTGAAAAGGGCGATTACTGAGTGCTCCTCGCCACGGCATGACCCAATAGCGATCGCCGAATTACCATTTCTTACCATATGAATAGCCACCAAGTGGAGCTGAATTCTGGCTCAGACAGTGAAATGTGCAAGTTTTCGTTCGATTCTCCTGACAAAGTGCCTATTTATTTTTTAGTTTTGAACTTTATATATTTTAAAAGAAAAGGGTTCAATGATTATGTGGGTGTTATTTGTATGTCTGTAGGTCAAAAACTCGCGGAGCTTTAAACATTTTTTGACAAAAAAAAAAAATATCCCTGACAAGGGATATCGACCTTAGACCGTTAACTTCGCTGAATGTGATCAAAATTCACCGTTTCAGTCGCTTCAGTGCTTAGCGAAGTCTAGAATCATACATATGCCCTGCCAATTAGAAAATAGCATTGCTGTATTCCCGCTACAACAACGTTACATCATGATTCCAACAAAACATTGATTCACGGGCTCGCAGAAGCTACAGAAGACAGCTGTCTCACCGCACGTCACTGAACCTACTACTTTATGAGTTCAACAAGAGTTTGTGTGTTAAGGTGGTGGTCTTATTAAATCTAAATTCAATACAATAAAATGTACATCATACACTTTAAAGCTTTGTTCAGAATACGGAGGTATAAGATCGGTCGATATTTTCCGTCCTTTTTTGGAACCAGAAAATAGCGACTGAAGAACCCCCTGTTCTCGTCTCCGAGAGGACAGGCTGTATTGCTCCCTTTTCTAGAAGGGAGTCTATTTCCTCCTGTAGGAAACGCGCTTGATGAGGTGGCACTAACGTTTGAACCACGCCCCTGAACCTCGGGGGGGGGGGGGGGGGGGACGGGAAAACTGGAGTGTATAACGGGCTATCATAATTCGGTATCTGGACAAATTGGCATATTTTCGAAATACCAGGGTTTGGGAATACTGGGCTTTCGGAACATTGACATGGCACCGCGCACCAATAGGCTAACGGGCTAGCCCATCACTCAAACACACAACATAGAGTGTAGGCTAACGGCTGGCTGTTTCAGTAGGCTGAGGGCTAGCAACAGCTACAGACTTGTCTTGTATTTACAATGCAAACAAACTTGGCCATAGAACATAGGTCCTAAGTCAAACATATTTTAGAGACGTTTTAATTCATGATCAGTAAGCTTACCGTAGGTCGTTGTATCGTATCTCCCTGGCTGTAGCCACCAGCATCCCTGTCATCCACGGGAGCTGATGATGTCCCTGCACGTGCCGTGCGTTTCTGTCCACCGACCAAGCTAAAGGTAGAAGGTGTTTGGTGATATGATTGGACGAACCCTTAGTCACTAAAGAAGACAGCCAATGGGCCGCAGACTAGCGTGCGCGTGTCAAGCATGTCAAGGCCATGGGCCACGCTGAGTTTGTTTACCGTCCTAATGCATTATGTAGGCAGGTCCAAATCGAAAGGGGTTGGTGTTGGGTCAGCCCAGGGGATGTGATTGGGCCAGCCCAGTGTCAATAGGGCCGCTGATGAACTACTTTCGTGGGCCAGCCGGTCAGACCATTATAGGGGGAAAAAAATAAAAATTCGGGACTATCGGCCCATATTGCACTTCGGCCCACCGGGCAAACGCCCGGTATGCCCGACGGCCAGTCCGTTCCTGCTACCGACTATCTAAACACTTGTTTTGTTCTGTCTAATGTTCTATGCTCTGGTTCTTTACAGACACAGAATGGCACAGTAGATGTAAAAATACCTGTGTGGTCACTCACATTATAAGTGTGCTATTATTCATTCATGTTTCCAAATGTGCTTTCCAACTATAGACAAGGTTACAGTCACCTTCAGGTAAATACAAGTGTGTGACTTTCCTGGCTCAGATGATGAAATCATTACCTAATGATGAGCTTGTCAATAATTAAAGTTTGCTTTGAAAAAGTCCATCTCGCTGCAGAGCACAGCATGGCTCTCTGGGCTGATTATCGCCGGAGTATTTGATCTTCAAGGCTAAGGCCGGCTGCCCAGCTCAAACTTTCATGTGGGCTGCTTCTCTGCAGCGTGCCCGCCTGCCCCTGGCCCTCTGAAGTCCTCTGCTGCCGTCTCACTGTGGGCACGGGAGGTGTGCCATGAGAACGTCCCCCAGTCCACCCTCATTGGTGAAAATCTCTCCCCCACTGTTCCAACTTAGAACCCTGCACCTGCACCTACGCTTCTCTCACGAGCTTTGTGACCTCACGTGGATACAAATATGCACGCACGCATGCACACACACACACACACACACACACACACACACACACACACACACACACACACACACACACACACACACACACACACACACAGACACACACACAGACATACTCAGGACTAAACAAAACACATCTAGGGATGCATACATATTCACACTAACAACTACTAAACACCCTCTCACAGAAACACAAATGCATAAATATACCAACATGGACCAAAACACAAACAGAGATACACATCTCCACACACATACCACATAAACATAAACACTGTTACACCCCTCTGCACGCCACACTGGTCTTGCGGTGGAAGTGCAAGAGTCTCTGGGTGGTGCACAGGCTTAAGTGTCTAAACTGTGGACACCTGAGAAGGTGTGGATTAAAGGCAGGGAGCCTGTGTCTAGGGGGAGGCTGGCATTCTCACCAGGCCCAAGGCTTGAGCCTGATGTCCTTTATGCTGGGAATCTATTCCCTTAGATTATAAGATAAATTATTTACTGATTGAAATAAAACCCTTTCTTGGTTTTAACTCCAGTGTCTCTCTCTACTTTATGTTTCGGCCTGTGAGTTGGGTCCTAACACGCACACACTAAAAGACACACAAATGCCAGCACACACATATGCACTTATGCATACACACACACACACACACACACACACACACACACAAGCACACACAAGCACACACACACACACACACACACACACACACACACACACACACACACACAGAGTAATGCACAGCTATCAACCGGTAAGTCAGAGAGACATCCATTAATACCTGTTAGGCCAATAGGAAAACACTGTTTAGCCCCCAACCCAAGTGATGTCATCATTGAAGGATATTTCTGCCAAGGCTTTGTCAAGGTCATGCTAAGTGTGCATGCATCTGCTGTCATGCAGGAAATGTAATTAAGTTGAAAATTACCTGTTCGGTAGCTTTGCTCCTGGATTTATGATCATTACATTATATTATTTATCTCAGTTCATGCAATTAGATGACATTCTGAGGTTTAATAGAGAATAATATTTAAGTCTGAACATGGGGAGGACAAGATGCATGTGCATATATGTGTGTGCATTGTGTGCATGTGTAAATGCACACACACACACACACACACACACACACACACACACACACACACACACACACACACACACACACACACACACACACACACACACACACACACACACACACACACACACACACACACACACACACACTCACACAACAAATCTCAATTGATTAAGCCATGTCGTGAAGCATGACTCTACCTGGGCCTCAGTCCGGGAAGAGAGGCTTTATGGGCAATTTAATTTACAGGAGCAAAATGAGAGACAAGAGCAAATGCACAGAGGTCCTGCACAATCGTTCATGTGAGTGATATGACCGCACCACTGTTGTTTGTTTTTTTTCTCTCTTCCATCTTTTTTTTTTATTCCTCCTCCCATCCGTTTGTCCAGGTGAAGTGGGACAATAAAACAGCGGATGGATGGCTGCTGCGCCCGCCAATAGTACACCCCCGGCCCCAGCCCTGAGCAGCCGACTGGAAAGGAGAGATGACTGTCATCCATTCCGGAGAGGTGGACGGAGCTTTTCAGAGGCCTAATGAAACCATAATGGGAGCTGACAGCAGCAGAGGTGGCCCCTTGGCCTGTGTGTGTGCGGTGTGTGTGTGTGTGTGTGTGTGTGTGTGTGTACTGTGTGTGTGTGTGTGTGTGTGTGTGTGTGTGTGTGTGTGTGTGTGTGTGTGTGTGTTTGTGTGTGTGTGTGTGTGTGTGTGTGTGTGTGTGTGTGTGTGTGTGTGTGTGTGTGCTCAGGGTGGAGCAGTAGATCATCTGCTGCTGCCTGTGCCACTGCTGCCAAGTGTTTGTGTGTGTGTGTGGGGGGTGTCTGTGTATGTTTATGTCTTTGTGAATGTGTTTGTGTCTGTTTTGTGCATCTGAGGGAGTCTGTGTATGACTGTATATTTCTGTGTTATTAAATGCGTTTGTATGTGTGTCTGTGTACGTTTGTACATCTGTGGGTGTCTGTTTATGTTGTATTTTTAAGTGTGTTTATGTGTGTGTTTCTCTGTATTGTACGTGCCAATGCTTGTGTGCAATATTGGCATGTGTGTATGTTTACTGTATGTGCGTATTTTTGCAACTTCAATTTGCTTATATAGTAACGATCAGTTACTCTTCAGACTGACTATCTACCGACGTATTGCATGGGTGTTGCTGCATTGCACCTGCTTGATCATTACATAAGACCTATATTGCAGCGTTTACATTTCCATTTTCCCATTTATTAATTTAGCATTTGAAACACGCACCACGTCCCATCCAACATTCATGCCAGGCTTCCCTCTGCTCTGCATTTTAGCCTATGCACTGTAGGTTCTCTGCGGCGCCATCTGGTTGACAGGAGTTCATTCACAGCTCCAGATCCCTCTGAGGGGGCGAAGCAGTGGTGAGTATTGAGCGCACCTGTCAAACGAGGCTTGAGGTGGGCATTTGAAGACCCATCGAGGCAGGTGTGAAATCTCCCGTGCAGCTGCATAAGTTCCAGGGAGCAGTGCATTAACACCGAAATGATGATGAGAGGTTGTGGCACTGCCCCGGCATGACTCTGTCTGCGCACACAGAGAACGGCGCAGAGAGCAGCAGTGGCACGGCAAGAAGCGAGAGCCTTTTTTCACCGCTGCCGCAACAGTGCTGGGTTTGTTTCAAAATGCTCAATGATAATGGATAGTAACCCTGACAGCTGACGTCACTAGACAACCCCCACCTCCCCTCCACACACACACCCACACACACACACACACACACACCTTCTCCCTACCCTTTAATTTTGGCCATTTAAAATGGTGAGGACATTTTTGTTTGTGTCTGTTTGTGAGTGAGTAAGTGGGTTTGTGTGAGAGAGACAGTGAATGTGTACGTATGTGTTTATGTACAGTATGTACGTGAGAATGGGTATGTATGTGTTTGTTTATGTGTGAATGTGTATGGTGTGTTTGT
The DNA here is from genome assembly GCF_963457725.1 of Sprattus sprattus. NCBI lineage: Eukaryota > Metazoa > Chordata > Actinopteri > Clupeiformes > Clupeidae > Sprattus > Sprattus sprattus. The sequence continues at coordinate 18,140,392 of NC_137923.1, forward strand.
GTGTGAGTGTGTGTGTGCGTAAGAGAGAGGGAAAGAGAGAACGCTTCAGCCCTCTGCTGTCTTCTTACCTCCGACTTCCCAGATTTGCTTCTTAAAGACAGTTAATCCCAGTGCAAACTCTGATGAGACTGCAACTCGGCGCGCTAACAGCACATAAATAAAACATCCAGCACGCCCGCCGCCACTCGCATTCCCTTTCCCTAACCACTAGAGCTGCTCACGGCTTTCTCCACCACACTGCTGTCACAAACATAAACTGCCTGCATTATTCAGACTCAGGGAGCCAAGGAAATAAAAAAAATCTAATGAAAATGCTGAGGGGGTGACACTCAACGTGTTTGTGAAAGGGTTTTTGTGCGCACACACACAATGATGTAATGCACCAAAAAAGTCTTTTGACCCCAGATGAGAGGTGTGTTGTGTTGAAACACATGCTCCATGCTCAAGGGGAGGTACAGGGGATTTATGTAAACAAAGAACATGATGCAGCTGCAGCATGAGGATAGTGACAGATCACATCCCTGCTCACCTCAATCTGACCAGGAGAAACACACACACAACCACTCACTCATCCCAGGTTGTGTGTGACATGAAACCACTTCTTGTGGATCGATTCAAATAATGAAAATGCTTTATTTGAACTCTAAATGTCAGAGCAGTGTTGGACTCACATAGAACATTCTGGTTTAAGGGGGTTGTTAGGCCACTGGTAGCACGGTTATCCCATGCCACATAGGTACCCAGTGTCAAAGAGGACCCTGGTGTGAGTCCAACCTGAGGACCCTAACCCCTCCTCAGCCCACTCCACATTTCTCTCGTATGCATTTCCTGTATTATCTTTACTGCCCCATCATTTCAAAAGCCCAAAAACAAACTCTAAAGATGCAGTCCATTGTTGATAATTGAGCTCTAAAGCCAATCCAATTACAACCCATCATACTCCTAAAGCTTGTGGTGATTGGCTGAAATTGTTTATAGGTTGGTTGGAGCCACTATGTTTGTTCCCATTTATAGAGCCAGGACTGTACACAAACTCAGAAGTTTCTTTGAGCGCACACTTAATAGACAACTAGAGAACTCTTAAGAACAAAACAATGGATTTGATGAAAACTGTATTGGATTAGAACAGTGAATTGTGCCTTTGACAAAAGAATATTTGGGTTCAAGACTTTCTTATTCTACTACTCGAGGCGCTCCTATAATAAACTGCAGCCAAAATGACTTTGCGCTTAAAGTCACAGGTAACATGGCCACAGGCTCTGAGCTGTATTTAAATCTATGGGGATTAATGTCACTTGTCTGGTGGTCATGACATTTTCTGTGTGCCAGAAGATTCCAGCACAGTCCCAACTGCAGTAGTTTAACTCCCTAAGAGGAGGCACTTCCATCTCCCAGGTTGCATAGTTGATACCTGCAAAGAACCTGGATGACTGTGACATGTGCCAGGCCCTAACAACATCCATAACCATAGTGCAGGTAGGGTTCCCATCTGGCCAGTGTTGGGGCTCAGAAGGGATCCGCTTTTGACAGCCTGTGTTTTGTCCACAAACTAGCTATTTACACTCTGCTGACAGTGAGGATACAAATAAGCAGAAATTTGGGGTTGGGGTGTTATGGGGTTAGGGAGAGGTTTGTGCAAGGTCTTTATGGTAAGGGAAAGGCTATGATTAGGGAAACTCAAAGCAACCAATAGTGCAGCAAGCCTATAGTCTCAACTCCCTGATACAATGTGGCCGTCTGTTTTTTTTAACTTCTAACACAACTGCAAATATTATTCAGCTGAGTTACAAAAAAAAAATCCTGAATGAATATACAATTCCACCCTAAATATTATATTCAAAGGTGACTGGAAAGCAGAATTTTAATTGACAGGTGGTACATGGTATTGAATATGTTTGTTAGCTTAAGGTGGTGTAATGCCTGTACATTCATTTCTTGTGAAGACATGTGGAAATTGTAAAGTGCAGCAGTCTGGACCTCACAAAAGGCCTCATTGATATGCCTTCTAGGGTTTTTCAAATTATGAAGGCGGAAGCGTTCGCGGAGCAAACCGCACCATTTGTCATCCTGTCTTCCTGGAGAAAGTTAAATGGAAACAGAGCCTCCAGATATTAAATGGCAAATCTCCAAAAAAATAAATAGCTAATTAATATGAGCTCACCCTGTGCCTGTGCCTGTGCCTGTGCCTGCTCCTGCACCTTCCTCTCCAGTCTTTTGTAAGTGTTTGTCATCTTTGGTAAAGAGAAAAAACCTTCCCCCTTTTTTACATACATTACTGAAATTTAATTCTGCCAACATCCATCTGCCTGGCATCTTTTCTTCCCAGTTAAAAGAGAGCATGGTTAATTGTGAAGGGAAAGGGCATTTTTCCAAAGTACAGAACAAGTTTCAGCAGATGAATGCAAATATGCAACATGGTTAGTTAGAGATAAACCAACTACAGTGAACTATGACAGTTTATACAGTAGTAATTGCAAGACTAGTGTTCAATTCTAGCAGGCAGTTTGAGCCTTATATTATCATATCAGATGCCAGACCAGCTCATAATCTTAGGCCACTGTTAAAGTACAGATCATGATTTTTGTCTTTGCACTTCATTGGGCTAAGGAATACACAGTGATAAGGCTGAATGCTGGGAAATGCTTGCTTGACAACGAGAGGTCCTGTAAGTTAAGAAAAGACTAACTGAGTAGCAGAAAGATGTAGTTCAACAAACAAGTCTATTTTATTCCCACACATAAACGAAGTGTTGCAACTCTGGTATACGCCTAAGTCTAAATCAAGTTTATTTGTATGGCACATTTTCATGCACAAGGCAACTCAAAGTGCTCAGATGGACTTCACAGCAGACTGGACTTCAGAGCAGAGCAGAAAACTCACATTACCACCTCGAGCATGCATTATTTTCTGCTACACCAATGCTGTTTTGTCCAGTATGCTTATTCCTTCAGCATGTTCCACAGTCCAAATATGCTGCACTAAAATGCAGTGCTGTGGGAGAAGCCTTTAAAATGCTGTTCCTGCAGGAAGAAAGCAGCTCATAATCTATATTTTGGTCTCTTTAGAGATCAACTTTTAGCCATAGAAGTGTCTTGTGTCTAGGTGCGAATGTATCAACCGCAAATATTTGTACATTTAATGGCTAACCTCACATACATACAGAACTGGGTGGTATTAAGTGGGGTCACAGGCCCATGATCTTGTATGAAATTAGGGTCGTTCGATAGAAAAAAAAATATCAAGACTTTTTCTGCCTAGATGATAACCAACCACTGTATACTATACAGAGGGACCATGACAAAGTATGATTAGTATTATTGATAAATGTGGAAATAGTTGATTAACTTGTATGTGAATAACAATCTGTGGGTTGTACAGACATGCATGATAGATGCTTTGCAAACACCAATTCTCTGTACAGTATACCTTGCCAGCAAATGTTCCGTAAAATCTTAGAGTCTTATGATGTTACCATGGCTTTGGGGCTGTGGTGGCCGTTATCCCCCACCCTTGGGTGGCCCTATGGGGCAAACACCACTACACAGTTCACCAACTCGAAACACCTTTTTAAATACACATGCCATGGGATTTATAAACATACACATACCAAAACCTGGGCTTGGCGCTGCACCTGTGACTGCTCAGGCTTAGAACACCTGCAGTGATCCAGAGAGGAGAGGAAATGGGATAAACAGAGCACAGGGAACATGTAGAGCCATAACAATGGCACATTTCCCATCATTCCTCACTGTATGCATATAAATAATTTCCAGCATTGCATACTGTGTTTAAACTGATTTGTGTCGCTAGTGTGCTTAATAACAGCACCGTGAGCGCTGTTCTCATTTATTTGATTACATTTTAATTGAACATTGAAACATCCACAGCAGGCTCGAACACCAACCCCATGAACGGCTCATAACGCGCAAGCAAACAAACGACTAATTGTCGCTGACAAAAATCTGAGCACGCAGCTGTCTCTGTTCAGACAGTGTCAGGTTAAAGTTTTCCAGAAAGGAAAAAGGTGAAGTGTGTGTGTGAGAGGGTTTGTGTGTGTGTGTGTGTGGGGGGGGGGGTCTCGCACCAGGGCAAACGAGATGATGGGTACAGCAGAGCTTGGCCCAGTACTACGGCGCATCCAGCGCTGCCCAACTTCAAAGCCCGCTTTGATTCCACCCCCACCCCACCGTGCCCCCCTTTGAGATTTGCTTTCTCAGAAAAGATATACCTCTTCTCCCCTCTGCTCCTCCCCCAGCTCTTGGCCTTTGTGCGCTAATGCACGGTGATAAAAGGGAGTTCCAACTGAAAGAATACCAAAAGCAGATCAAAGGTGAGGAGCAGGAGCCAAAGCTGTTGTCAACCAGTTGGCCCACTATGAAGAGGCTGAAGACGAGAGAGGAGGGCAATCAGGGAATCAGGAGGAGGGAAGACAGTTTTCAACATAAAAAGGACCAATCACATTCATCACTGCATCCACAATGTCTTTTATATGAAGTCCAAAGCTATCACTGAGGTATGATGTGGTTCAAATGTCATTACAGAGTAAGATGGCGACAAAATATATGATTACGCCACAGACTCACGAGTGAGTGCAGGCCAACGTGTTTAAGTGTTAATTTTTCAACCATGTGTAAACAAATGTGGGGAGATGCCAGCCACACATAAAGAAAGAATGAATTCATCTTACAGTAAGTGGGTCCTTCCTTGGGCATCAAAACAGAAAAAATACTGCTCCATTTAAATTTAATGACCAGCTCCATCTTCACAGCTGCCATAGTTGGGCATTGTGCCGCGGCCATAATAACAACAATGGACAGCTTTATGAAACGCCTCTCGCACACAACAGGCCCAGGGAAACCCTCTCTCTCGCCTTCAGCACATAAACACAGGTTAACTGGAGAGCCTGAGCTCCTCAAAGATAAATACAGTACTTGTGATGACGCAGGCAGCGTTTCCTTTCCATGTATGTGAACAACAAATCTTTAATGTTACCATATCAGTAATTACAGAAGTGCTCGAGGAAAATACAGATATTTATGTGCAGGTATCTGAAAGTGTCCAAACTAAGCAATGCTTGAAACCTGACCTTTGTTTGTGTCTTGCACTTCTGGCCAGCATGATTTCTTTACAAAATGTTTCCAAAATACATGAAATGATATATATACCACTGTATATTTTCTTTACAGTAGAGATTTCTATTTCTATCTAGGCTCACCTGACACAGAATACAACGCATGAATCAAAGTGAACTGATGAAATGAACAAAAACTTTTCCTGTGCCCCCAGCCCCTGACACACACCCTCAGGTAGATACAAGCATTTTGGGTTTGAAATGAAAGGTTTATTTGAGGAAAGTTGGAAAGATTTCAGCTTTACTCTGTATCACATGCTTTGGCTGCTTGCCTGGGGGCTTAACCAGGAAACCTGATGTAAACCTCATCCATCGCAAGAAACACACTTCTACCGAGCAGACTTGTGAGGCCGAAATAGAGTTGGAGATCTCATCCAGAATAGAATGATGCAATTACAATGGTGTAAAGACAACAGTCTCTGGCAGGGGCCTTCTGGCATTTGCCAAAGTCTGGTGAAAGCAGTGGTGTAGGTCTCAGATGCTGCCGTGGGCAGGATCAAGGAGTCTTCCCTGGGACATCAAGACGGGGACCTACGCGTGGTGGAAAGGGGTAGCAAAAAAAGCAGAGACGAGGAACGAAGATGGATTGACGTAGGCAGTGAGTGTCCTTGGTAGAACTGTGATAGAACCACAGTTCCTGTACAAGCACAAACTAAAACTAAAATACATTTAAAAGAGATCTAAGCATCTTCTCTTCTCTTCATTGTTGAAAAACAGTGATGCTGATACTGATGCTAACAAACTATGGTGTTAGATGTTCAAATTAGTCTTGATGTGCAGTGTATTTCCATATTACATATGAAAGTAAGGGCACTTCTTATTATATCGTATCTATTTAGAATGATGATGCATTTATGGCCTTCAGAAAAGCAATTTGTTTATCATAGTATGCTGTGGATTTATTTGGTTTGAAATTACCACTTGTAAAATTAGATGACCTCAAATGGATGCGCGAGCTCTGAACACTAATTATTTACATCACTAGCAGAACATACTAACTGCAGCACTCTTATTTAAATGATTTCCATCACTAGCAGAACATACTAACTGAACACTCTTATTTAAATTATGCTCATCAGTAGCAGAACATGCTAACTGAACACTCTTATTTAAAATATGCACATCACTAGAAGAACATGCTAACTGAACACTCTTATTTAAATTATGCACATCACTAGCAGAACATGCTAACTGAACACTCTTATTTAAATTATGCACATCACTAGCAGAACATACTAACTGAACACTCTTATTTAAATAATTTACATCACCAGCAGAACATTCCAACTTCAGCACTGAAAAAATTGTGTCTCCAGAGCTCACACTCACACTTGACTGACAAGCTCAAGAGTTGCAATCTAAATGATTATGAAGGTCACCAAGGCATACGCAAATACTGAGTTCCATTCAAACATGCTCTGATTATCCTTTCGCCCCCACCAATCAAGTCAAAGTGCTTTTACCCAACACACTATATAACTGATATGATCTCTTCAGGTACAATGTATATTCTGCATATTGCCTACATGGACACTGAAGTGGCTGTTAAATGGGATACAAGATTAGAAAAATATGCATTGTTCAGTGAAAATGCAGGCATATTTGATAACGCATGATTGGGCTCTGCAGCAGTGAATATGGGCCAGTCTGTCGAACTGAGCTTTGTCTCAGGGGAGATGACTCCATGCTTTCAGCTTTTGTCATTGTTTGCTACAGCCTATTCCCTGCAGAATGAAAACTGAGGTTATCATTGTTCCCAGATTGTCAGTATTTCAAAAATGCCAAATATCGTAATCTCTCTCTCTGTTCTCTCGCTCTCTCTCTCTGTTTTCTCTTTCCATTTCTCTTCCCACACCAAGAAAGAAATGTCTCCTTCCTGGCCCCCTTGGCTCCTTCGTGGTGTGTGATTTGGTATGAGACGTCAGGGTGGGGGTGGGGGTGGGGGTGGACGTTGGGATCATGAGGCAGCAGTGGCAAGCATTTGTGTCACGGCCCCCTACAGGGGGAGAGGGGAAATGAGTTTGACCCTCACCACTGGGTCCCCCTGCTAACGCCTCTGTGGGCAATGAGCTTTTCACTCAGTTCTACCTCTTTTTCTATCTTTTTCCATCTTTTTAGCTTAAACATGCCTTCCGCATACCTCATACCTCTGTCTTTCTCTCTCTCTCTCTCTCTTTCTCTCTCTCGCTTCCTCTCTCTCTCTCGTGTGCTACTTATTTTTCTCTCTTTTCTGCTAAATCATGCTCTCTTCTTACCTCCTCCCTCTTGGTCTTCTAACAAAAAAATCTGTTATTAGGCTACAACATGCAAACACCCCTGCAAACATGCAAACACCACTGTTGGTTGATGAGTTGCGAACTAAGGACATGTATGAGGATGGTATGATGTGGTATGATCTTAGTCTATAGGACCCTGCCAGCAGATTAATCTCCTCTCTTCACTCTGGACCGCTGCGGAGCTTGGCACTTAGAACAGAGGTAAGGCACAGCGTCTCGGACCCTGCCTGGAGTCTGCAGCACCTTGTCCAGGCAGCGGGAGTCCTTTTTTAATCCTCACCACCACCGTGTGGAGGGGTGCCACTTCCTCTTTGACTAGTGGAAAAAAAGGCAGGAAGCTAATCAGGCGTGGCAAGGCATCAGAGGAATGGGGGCAGCCAATGGCATTACAGTAACTCGACTTGAAGATTCGCTGGAGCATTGGCGGAGCCCCGGTGTGGATTCTGTTTGTTGTCTGTGCAATAAGGATGATTGATAGTCATTGTCGTGGAGCCATTTTGTTGCATGGTTCCCACAGGTTGTTGTTCTGGGTGCTCTGGAACTGTCATCCTTGTAGAACAAAATAGCACTGAGTAGCGCACTGATATTGAACTCCAGATCTCAAAAATTTTGCATCAAA
>NC_137923.1:18150917-18195917 GCF_963457725.1 Sprattus sprattus
ATACAAACATACTGCACTTCAGTATGACAAAACTGTGCACATTCACACAAGCTCCTGTGGAATTTTTTGGGGGGTAAATATATGTACTCATGTCGGGCTCCTGCAGTTTCTCTTTGAGTGCAGTGGATATGGTTGCCATGGTTACCTGGTGCCTTGCTGCGCTGTGAGGATTCACCCCGCTCTCCTAAATGACCCTGATTACCCTCCTCCATCCGTCCCTGCGCGTACAAACATCCACGAAGGGAGGGGAACCAAGGATGGAGGCAAGGCTGCAATAGGAGATTCAGATGTGACTTTACACAGACATACACACACACACACACACACACACACACACACACACACACACACACACAAACACACACACACACACACACAAACACACACACAAACACACACACAAACACACACACTGACACACACACACACACACACACACACACACACACACAAATACTCACACTGGCACACATACACGCACACACACAATGGTACAGGCAAACACACACACACACACACACACACACACACACACACTCACACACACACACACACACACACACACACACACACACACACACACACACACACACACACATACAAACATATACAGAAAAAGAAAATGAGAGGGCAAGATTCAGAATCAGACTGACATGTATCTGTCAGTACACACAGATTCAGATGTGACCATCCATATGCACAAACAAACACACACCCTACACATTTTCTTGTACCATGATCTATACATACTATGAAATACTTACATTGCTGGGCCGATGGACTTCAACAGGCATGAGGGGGGAAACAAGCAACAGCACAGTTGTAAAGAATAATGATTCCACCGGGCTGATGGAACTGTATCGAGCACTGGGAGTGTTCTGCATCTGAGTTAGTAAATCTCTGCTTGCAGATTCGTTATTTGATGGCATGAATAAATGGCGCCTTTGATAGCTTTGAGGATCTAAGGCTCAACAATAACTCAGTGCTTGTCTGGTATGAGTCACACGCACTCAACCACACACAGAGAGAAATTATACATGCCGCACCTTGTTGGCATGCTGCCATGCTAAGCGTTTGTGTGTGTGTAGGTGTGTGTGTTTATGTGTGTGTGTGTGTGTGTGTGTGTGTGTGTGTGTGTGTGTGTGTGTGTGTGTGTGTGTGTGTGTGTTGTGTGTGTGTAAATGGGTAAATTCATTTTTGTGTGTATTTGTGGGGATGTGTTTGTGTGAGGTGTGTGTGGTGGTAAATGTGTGTATATGGGTGAGTGGGTAGGTAAATGCAACTCTATTTCATAAGAATATTTACCTAATGATAAATACTTCCTACCTCTGATTTTCCCTTTGTCTGTAACCACGCCAAAATGACTGGCACCAGGTTTATTAGCATTCAAATAATCATTATGAGTTGCCAAGCCTTCCTGTATGCATCTGTTAACAAGCCTTCCTTGTATGCATATTCCATTCAGGCCTTTCACACTCAGGACCATTTACCCCCAGATACAACCCTACTGTTCCCCTTCATGCTGTACACATAGAACAAGTGCTCCAGTCACACCCATTATGTTACATTTTGTGTTCTGTTCCCCTAAGTCTGAGCATTTTACTTCTATGCTGTGTGATTTTGCTGTGGAACAGCAAATGCGAATCACCATGTGAAACAAGCTGTGTGTGTGAGAGAGAGAACAGAGCAAAGAGTGATATTGGGAGATTGAAAAAACATTGCTGCCTTTCGGAAGTCAAAGGGACCAACGCAAAAGAAACTACCACTTCACTATGGACAGTAATCTCCAAATCTTTACTCCTTGTCTCTCTCCAAGGGAGTGCGTTTGAAGACATGTTGCACGGAATTTGCAGAAAAAACCGACAGCCTACCCACCACACCGGCATCCTTGCCTTAATCAATCCTGCAACTAAGCTAACTTCAACAGAGTTCTGTTATAATACAATATAACACTTGCTGTGTTCACCAACTACGCCATTAAATTAGTACGCTAAAAATTGTAATAGTGTATACAGTAAATAAGCACTCTGCTTTGGTGTGTTTGTGCCTGTGTCTGCATGAAGCACTCAGGTGATCGAAACTTGGGCTAAGTGGGAGCCAGGATGAATGCTGGCCCACTAGGCATACACAAAACAACAACATCAGGTTGAATGGGAATTGTCAAAGACAGGATATTGTGTTATTAGAGCAGTATTGATTTGTCCCGCAGGCCCGGAGCCATCAAAGCAGGCTTTATTTAATGTCTCCATCGGCAGATTAAAAAGATTCAGAAACAGCCCTGTGTTTGCACAGGAGATGTAAGCTGTCTTTGACAGCTGCCACATTATGCTTTGGAATGGGAAACTTTTGTATTGGCTTTTATATTCAGCTGACAGACACATCTGCTGTTCTTGTGGTCTGTGATCTTAGGGTACACATTTTAAAAGATGGGTCAATGTGATTTTGTTTAACTTTTATATTTTCATTTCAAACTGGTCATATGCTAGACAAATTGTATTCTTCTGCATGTATGTGTTTGTGTGTGTGTGTGTGTGTGTGTGTGTTTGTGTGTGTGTGTGTGTGTGTGTGTGTGTGTGTGTGTGTGTGTGTCTCTCTGTGTGTGTGTGTCTCTGTGTGTGTTTATGTCTGTGAATGTATCTCTAAATTTGTGCACAGCAGATGGGTTTGAACAGGAGGGTGGGCTGTTATGACTCAAGAGGTTCAGAGGCAGGCCTTCTTTAAATGCATGAGATTTTAAAAAGATAATAATCTGCAGTTAGGCTCTTGAAACCTTCTTCCCTAATAGAAGACCGAGAGTGGAAAAGCTGAGACGTCGCCAATGCACACAGGCTCAGCACCCAGGGAAGGGGCGCTGGCACCCCTAGCTGGCAAGCTAACGGCTTCACAGGAGCCAGTGCCACCTGTCAAGATCGAGACGCAAGCACCCAACACACTGTACCTAACATCATCAACAAGCAGTTCTCTCAGGCGCTCGTGACTGCTTTAGGACTAGTATCCCCTTTGGGAAACATGGAGGTTATCTGTCATTATTATGCTCACACATGTTTGTGTGTCATGGCAGAGAGCATTAGCTAAGGTTCCTGCAATCACATTATCCTTGTGTATTTGGTCATCAAACTATTAGGTCATAAGCTTTACCTATTCTCTCATTTTGAGCTTGTGTGTCTATGTGTGCATATGTATGTCTATGTGTGTCTATGTGTGCATATACGCTTTTTCTATCCACAAATATTGTTTTGAAGTAAATAGCATTGAAGGTGGTCTATTCCAAAGCCATGCCACTTCAGCAGGAGCTGATGATACTGCACTGTTTCAGTGATGTCCATGAAGAGTAGAGGTGGAGGGCCAGAGACATCCATGATCCCAAAGCAGTGTCTGTGAACAGCGAGGAGCAAGGAGCACTGTGGTAACAATGGAAGCCTGTCTGCTGGGTGTGAGCGAGACCAGGACCTTCACCCTGATGCCAGGTTGGGCCCAGTTCTGGCCCAGGTTCAGCAGGTTCAATACAGAGTGAGCTGCCATTGGAGGACAGGACTTCCAGGTGGGGAAATAAAGTGTTTTTACTTTAGCGTCAAAGAGACATTTTAGGTCTTAGAAAGTTAAAAAGTTGTTTTCTGATAGGCTGTGTGTGAGTGTTTGTTTGTTCGTTTGTGTGCGTGTGTGTGTGCGCGTGTGCGTGCGTGTGCGCGCGTGCTTGCGTGTGTGTGTGTAGGTTTTTGTATAGCTGTGTATCTGCATGCATGTATGTGTGCATCTATGTATACTGAATGTATAGGTGAATGCAAGTGTACATGTGTGTGTGTATCTGCATTTGCTTATACTGTACACGTGTCAGTGCCCATTCTTAAAAAAAAAAAAAAAGAATCCCAATCCCATGTCCATGCCTGCCCTCATCCTGTGAAGAGCCCATCAGCTCCTATTTCATACCTGCTCTAAGAACTCTCCAGGCAAACACTACAAAGCCCTCCCCCACATCCATTTGCATTTTGCCTGGCTCCTGTCTCGCTTGCTGCAGTGTGATAGTATTTGTTGTTTCTTTATTGTTCTGCAGTGCAGCTTTTTGAAGCTGTCCACCAGCCCTGGCAAATGCATATTCATAGCTTAGCATCCTCTTCCATGGTCCATTAGCGATGTGTAGGTATGCCTGGGCTGGGAAAGAGAGGCTGCCAACACAAGCTGAACAGCCACCCCATACGCTGCTCATGCTCTGCTCGCTGCCTGAGTGGTAATGGCTTTTGAGAAAGAACAGACACATGATGCTGTGCAACAGAATAGACACAACATAAATGCACAGGCAAACACATAACTTGAAAAGATAACACACCCACACACATAGACACACACACACATACTGTTTGTAGATATATACATACAGTGTATTTGTTTGTGTACTGGCATTTATTTCTAGAATGTACTTGAATGAAGCAAGTGTGGTTTCATGGTTTCAATATTAACTATGATCTGTGAATTGCAAGATCAAACCAAGTTTTGGGATCGAAACCAGAGTGTGCTGTGAGCAATGGACAGCATCAAATATTGACAGCTCCTGCTACGACAAGCTCATTAAGCACCTGCTCATCTTAATCAGGCAAACGGTGCGATATACAAGATTCATGCCATCTGACTTCTGCAAGTCACAATTTACATAAACCCTTACAGGCGTAGACCAAACCCTCCCTAATGGAGCAAATTAAGCTTAGGGTATCGCCACAAGGAATGAGCCTTCCACCGAGGACTCATTCATTCTTCTCTAATAGCAGCCCGAGTTCAGCATTAGAGGCCTATCAGTGTTGGCTGAAGTCTTCTGCAGTGTCTCGCCTGAGGTTTGTCGGGGGGGATCAAAAGTATAGACACGTACATGGGCACTCAAGTGAGCGGGCTGAGAGATGTGCCATTAGTAAAACATTACTTTTTAGAACAAAAATAAAATGTATAACACTTAAATGACCCACTATCTCCTAAAAGTACATTTACTCTCCACCTCCATATGTGTAGCGCGTGCGAAACTCAAAGAAGGACTGAAAGAGTGCAATAAAGTGGAGGTCTAGCTCCATACATTTCACTGACAGAGTTGGACTTTTCTTGCCAGGCTCTTGAGTAGGTTGTCATGTAGTACTGCCCCTATTACCATGAATAGTTCATAACTCAGGTGAGGAGGGCTGTGGTTGTGTGAGAGCCGTTTGGTACGCCATGCGTGAAGGGGAGGCTGCGTGTCTTACATCAGCTCTGCCCCGCCACCGCAGGAGAGCAGTGCTTGTCCAGCTAGTCCTCCGCAATCTACTCTTTATAGTTGAGCCGCGGATCGTAATTGATCTTGATCATGTTGGCACTTGTCGACTCTGGTTAGACTGAAGAAGTGGGAGATCACAATCAAGTCCTACTCTTTCACATCAGACGCTTGCTCGTTAGCATTACCAACTCACTTTGGCTCCAAGAGGAAGGGGTATTTTAGGCATTTTAAGTTTTTACCACATCCAAAGCCTCTGCTTTGTTGAATTATTAGTGCCTTGCGTTACTTATAACATTAGATGTAAAAAGAAAACCTGTATTCCACTACTTAGAAAACTGAGATATTCAGGGGGGCATCCATAGCTTTTGGTGAAATAGTGGTCACCTTGAAATGAACCACTGTTCATTAAATACGCTAAGTACCCTTAATGCCCTAGGTAAGCTTCTCTGTGAAATGATGCATTTTCTTACCCATCTCGAGAACAGCTCAATCATGTCCATATTTGCATTTAATGTTCTACTGCTTGATAAAAAAAATGATTTATTTGTTCTTATTTTGCAGATGTCCCTGTGCATGACGAGTTTGTTTGCTGATTTTAATGAAAGCTTCTCCACGCAGCACAAACAGATCCTGGCGTGCCATGTTAATCAATTAATGACAAATTTGTCTCTATACTTAATAAATCCCTGTCATACAAATGTGGCAGGTGATGACAGGCACCCTGTAATAAGAGTAAGGAATTGAGAAAAAACAAACAAACAGAAGATTAGCAGTGGAGGGTAGGAGAGGGGGATAAGGGAAGAGGGAGGAAGGGAGGGAGGGAAAAGAAATGATAGCAAGAGAGCATAACATTTCCTGTGATGTGTGTTTGTGTTGTATGGCCAGCCGCCCACTTTTCCAGTGAAAAGCGCCACACTTTGTGTGCTGTGTGTAAGTGTCTCTCTGGAGCCTTTTGATCAGAGGGAAAGGGCTCAACAGGAATTCAGTGTGATATACTTCACACTCCAGACACACTGTCTTGCACACAAACACACACACACAGACACACACATTTACTTACACACGCACTCACACGCAAATTCACGCAAAAGATTGATGGTTGGGGTTAGATTTAGCCCTAAAAAATAGCATGGCTGTTTTTCGCTCAAGGCTCTCTGTACATTCAGACAGCTATATCTCTCTCCCTCTCTCTCCTTTTTTCATTATTCTCTCTCTACCTGCCACTTCCTATCTCCTCTCCCTGTCTCTCTCTCTCTCTCTCACACACACACACACACACACACACACACACACACACACACACACACACACACACACACACACACACACACACACACACACACACACACACTCTTCCTGTCCCTCATTGCACACCGGTTGAACAATAGAAGAGCTGCCGAATCACAATTAGCCAGTGCCAGATGAGGCAGTAATGGGGGCTCTTGCTGCCCCCGTGGCATAGCCAGTGATGTTCCTCATAAAACACACTATTACATGCGTGGCTCTCCTCTTCTGCGTCTCCCCCGCACTGCCTTACATCTCCCAGGTCTCGGTGAACATATGGGGCACAGCACCTCTTTGTCTGCGGCAGCGAGTGAGTTAGAGAGAGGTGGCTGGGCATGGGTGAATGGCGGAGGATTAGCTGAATAGAGGAACGAGGCTGTCATTGAGGGTGAAATTTAGTTTTAGAAATGGCACAGTGTGTGACCTGTCGGGAGTGCAGATTTGATGACTATATATATTTTCTGCAGCCAATGGTGTTAAGTCCTACAACGGTGTCAAGAGGAGAGTGGTTTCATGAAGTACATAGCCGTGTCATTATTATCACTCTGTGGTTAAAAGGACTCCTACATCATTTCTTTGCCACTCTCTTTTATTATCTGAGTATGGATTAGGGCTAAACGTCATCATAATTACACTGTGCACAGTTGCCAATGGAGATGATGGATGTTCTAGTATGTTAGAAGAAAGGTGAGAATCACATGTTTGCTGAGGTTGTTGCACGCACCATGGCTACCTGTTCAATAGGATCGTGTTTTATGGTCAGAAGAGAGGATGGTAATTTGTAGCAAGAATAAGATGTTGTCCCAAGGGCGTAGGTTTGTTTTCAGCTTTGGTTTTATTATATGGTTATACCGTATTTTATGGTTAAATATTAACATTTATTCACAAATATTAACATTAACAACTTGTGGAACTTTTAACTGATTAAAACATAACAAGAATAATCAAACCTTAGTTTAAATACAAAACAGTATTCTGCACTGAAAATAAATCATAATAAATAAATGAATGAAAAACTTTCTCGATATTTTTTGGTGAGAACGTGAGCCTTTTCAACCAATGAAATGACAGCATCTTGTGTCACAGACTCGAGGACACATTGGAAAACTTGGTAATGTATTTTTCACTCTTCTGGGTGACGAACATAATAAAGATAATAATACGAAGGAGTTTGCAAATATATTGTGCAAAATGTTTTTTTCTAACAGGCAATTCAAATTAACCAAATATTGGTGGGGACAATTGTGTCTTTCCCAAACTTTGGTCGTGACTAGTACCTATGGACCCTATGCAAACCTACACCATTGTGTTGTCAACACGACAACGGAGTGCTTTGAAAAACGTTTTTTTTTCCTTTGCCTCTGCGTCCATATTATAACATTTTAAGACCTCTTCTCCCACAAGGAAATGCAAAAACTAGTAAAAGCGTTGTTGCTAGCCTGGTCGTCTTAAAATCACATTTTCTTGAATAGCCTCTGCTGCAAGTTATAGCCTACAACTAAACACGATTATTATCAAAGCAATGACACAACAAGATAAGATCAATACTATAAATTCATTATTTTTCAACATCAGAAAAACGCAGTTTGGGCAAACAGAATTTCCCCAGTGAGGGGATGCATTTAGCATCACTTTATATCAAACAAACCCCAAAAAAAGCTTTGGCTGCTGATGTTTCCGATAGACTTCGTCCTCCTTGTAGAAACAGAACAAATTGTCTGACAACCATAATATATCTGCCAGTAGAATTTCTATTCATTGTCACTGAGGACATGGTGGATGCTTCAGAGGGCTCAGGCCTTGTCATGTGAATGGAAGGCTAAAATGCAACAAATGGTTTTCGCAATTGCCTGATGGACATCCTGTAAAGTATCGAAAGGAAAAGCAATGTGAACTTGTGTTCTGTCCCTTTTGTATCTTTGTATCATTTGAATCCTGTCTAGACCCCTTTCCAGGACATGGCCTGTGCTAATTTGCATTCAGGGTGGTTTCCAGGGATCTTTTTGTTCAGTGATGGCCCGTCCAGCTTCAAAGAGTCACTGGATGATGTCACACTTTGGCAGTCATTGCATTGCAATAGTGAACTATTAGTTTCACCTTCAACCACCAAAGGCAGTCGACTGAAATTTTGACTTATTACCCTTGGTACTTGACTCACACTAAACATACACCATTACCTCGGTTGAAGCGCCTGGTTGAAGATCGTTATAGACAGATTAGGTTAAATTGGGCCACAGCTGTCAGGGGACGCTCAACCTCACCACATCCATCTTCAACAATGTATATATTTTTTTCATTTCTCAGGGTTAATAATTCTGAAACACATTTTCACTCATTCCATTAGGTCTAATGACCCTAGACGAGTCACAGTGACTGTAATGTAGCCTTGCTGTACAGTGTCAAATGTAGCAACTGCAAAACATCAGAAGTTTCACGAGGTTTCCCTTCCTACTGTCAATGGATTTCCCCAAAAGCCACCTTACAGATCTTCCACCCCTTCTCTTTTGTCAGTCAGATGGAGGATAAGGTAGGGAGAGAAATAGGTCAAATACTTACATGGAGACCTTAGTTTGTTTAATAATTGAATATAAATGTGTCTGTTATTCTGCTGAAACAACACAGGCTACATGACAATTTTACTATGCAGTAATTATTAAATAATGTCTGTGTAATGTAATGTTCTAATATTGTAGAACGTACATTAATTCCCTTTTAATTAAATTATTAGACTGATCCATTCATACTAATTCATTTGTATTAATATCCTCTCCTTTAGTGGTAGCCTAACACCATCATTCCTATACCTCATTCTGATACACGAGAGAGTGCACTTACAGAAAGGTTTTATTGTCATCAGCTGTACTTTTGTACACTGCCACTCAGAGCAAAGAATTGTCAGCACAGATCAGACATTGTTATATTTTATGTACAGTCTGTCAAATGCTATCAGGTAAACATTTTAACTGCAAAATTGTTGTGTTATTTTAATTTGTGTGATTTTTCATAGTCAACTGTCGGCCTTCTGTGAGAAAGAAAAACCCACACAGCCCCACTCCTCCCCCCACATTACAGATTCCAATTCAACCCCTGATTATAAATGCCAGTTTCTCACTGAGATGACCTCACTTTCTTCATCATTGCTGATTTTCTGTGAACCAGAGACTGCATCAAACGGAAGGAGTGCCTTTTCAAATCTGTTTTCTGTGACAGCAATTTCCTTATGCACCCTGGTCTGTGCGTATTCAAGATGAATGTCTCTCTCCTAATCTGTCTGATACCTGTCAGTCCTACCTGCACACTAACAGTCCTGCCTGGCCACTGACACCTTGCTAAACTCCCATTCACCAGCCGTCACACGGTGATGAGATATCCCCACACAAAAAAATAAAGGATCACGGCTGCAGCCAAGCAAGTCCGTTAAAACATTAATCACTGTCGGGCAGAGAAGAGAGCGCAGCCCACACTTGTTTTTTTCTTTCAAAACCTTCAGGGGTGGGCTAGGTGCTTCACGTAGGGGGCACTTGAGCATCTCGCCCCCGCCTTCGCTAATGACTAGTGGGTCACGTCTTGGGGCGCTGTCACTGCGTGGGTGGCACAGACGAAGAGACCTGCGTGCGTGGCAAAGGCAGGCATCAAGTGCAACAAAAGAGAGCGGTTGCCACCTTGATGAGAAATGATTTCAAGAGTGGGATCATTGCCTGCTGAAAATCCTGCCATGTTGGTACAGATGTCTCTGAATGTGTTTGTATGTATCCTAACCCTAACCCTAACCCTAGGGGGGATTCAACTGATCACGGAATATGTGCTTGTTTTTGTGCTTTTGAGGTCACAGTACATAACAGCACAGTACATAATGATGGACAAGATACACACTGGACACACACACTGGAGTGTACATACAGTAATGGAATAATATGAGGAAATGTCTCCCTGCATGGCTGAAAGGCAGGAGCCCTTGTGTCAAATTGGTTTATGGGCACTTGATGCTGAATAGATGTGTGTTGATGTTTGAAAACGGCGTCAGCCTCTTTCGGGCAGACATCTTGTGAGAGTCCCCTAATGTGGTTTAAGAGAAGCAAGGGCTGTCCCAGCTGTCAGACAAGACATCATCCTTTCAATCTCTGGGAGAGGAAAATACACTCGTACAGTTTCAAGTGAATGCTAATGCCCAAGGCACTTGAGAGGTCTGGTATACAGAAAGGAGGGAGGTCTGATGTACGGCTTGAAGCAACAGTATTTTCATCTAATCCCACTTCCCCCCTAGTTTTTCTCTATAACTAGCGATCTTACTAGATTAAAGTCCACAAACTTGCTTTGTAAACAGGTGCCACAGCTGGCTTGGAGCTATCTAGCTTGCTAACTTGTGTATTTCGGGTGACATATTTGGCATGCTGTAAATTTGTATTCTTTTTTAATATTTTCACTGGGCTTCAGGCCCAAATCACAAAACGAAATAGGGAATAGCCTGGATAGATATGGGAACGACAGATGTGTTTATCCGTCCTGCAACATGCCATCAACATGAATTTGAGGATCTTCTAAAAAAGTAGTTTCCGACAAAAACACAAATTTCCTCAATAAAATGGTAAAAATAAGCCTGTGTAATGTGCCTATTAGCACTGGCGAATGAGCTTGTGACATGGACCAAGACAGGTCAGATGCATCGGGTTAGACCTGTGCAGAGGATGATTTTATGTGGTTTTGGGACACTCATATGAATGAAATATTAAGATTTATTACACAACTCTTCAGAATGCTGCAGAAAGTTTAATTTATTTGAATGGGTCATCCCAACCTTTGCGGGTCCGATCATATTTCTTGCTAATTATCACCGCTGCCACTATCAATAGGTTTGCTTCTGATTCACACTTTTCATATAACTTTGCAAGTAATCAGTTTATTTATCGTAACAGAAATGCACTGTAAATTGAACAATTTTTCTCTAGCAGAAGCCTCAAACTGAAAGAAAAAAATATATATTTCCTGTCAGGAGTTATTATTCAAAAATGACCAGTGGCCTATTATCTAGCATGCCAAGGAACACATGCAGCCAACCCATACAGTTGAAACGAGTTTTATTTTTTATTTTTATTTACTGAGGATTCATACAGCTGTTTGTAAAATTATTTATACATCCTTAATTGGCAGTTGATGGGAGGCTTCCTCTGAGAGGGAGAAACATATTGTCATTTGTATCTGCACTCACGCAATCTATTTGGTTAGAAGTCCAGCTGCTGATTCTCAGCATTAACCTTTAACACAACAGCATTTCTTCAGCGTCATTATCTTTGAGTGTGGATTGTGCTTAAAACCGAAACATTGCACCGCACCGTTTTTTCCTGGTGGTTTAGTTCCTCAGGGCCTTGCTGTAAAGTTGCTCTTACTCAAGTGCCTGGAGACAATTTCAGTTGTTATTGCTGCTATATAAATACAAATTGAATTGAATGGAATTGACCAGCCATTTGCCCATACATCCATCTTATCTGTAAACATAATGTTTTCTAAACAGAGTTCAGGAGGAGCCCATAGGGAGCCCCACTTCTTCTGTCTACGCGCTCCGCAGAGGAAAGTATCCTATCTCCTACCCATTCCCCTCCTTTTCACTTGTACCTCTAAGCTGACATTACCCCTTATCCTCAGGACCACGGACAGCTGCCAAGTCAAAGGTGCTTACTACCAGCTCTCTAAATCAAGCATTCCGATGGGCAAACTAGTAAAGGAGCAAGGTATGCATAAGTGCTTTTCTTTAACGGTTAAACTCCTAACTCTGCCTGTTAACCTGTTCTGTTTGTTTTTCTTTAAATACCCTTTCACCCTCATCAAGTGAAAGGAATCTTTCTCTTATTGGTAAAAAAAGGTATTCCCTGTGTATTCCCTGTCCTCTCTTGTTATACTCAATGACCTTGTCAGCCATGATGTTTTTTTAAATAAGTTGTTTGAAATACACTGTAGACAATGTATTATCAGGCTCATCAAATAAAATGGATTACATTTTGAATGTCTTTTCTGTTTTGTGATCTCCCCCCCCCCCCCCCCCCCTCCTCTAATTTCTCTGATGTATTTTAACCCCTTCTTTCTGTGTGGACCGAAAGAATGAGAAATGAAAGTGCTCTGTAAATGTGTCCACTGTGCTGCGATTTGTGTTATGGCTTGCCAAATTTCTACTACAGGGCCCCCATTTCCATTTCTTTACTATAACTGTCAGGCTTAAAATGTATGTGTCATTTTTGTGAAATTGCCTTGCATACGAAAACAGGTATTTGGAGACCTGTCATAGTGATGGCTTGTGAACCCTTTGATTCGGGTTCTTAATGACAATAGGTAATGACGGAATACTTTCACTGAGATTTCCATGATGCATTATTTAGAGCTTGGTATTGGAGGCAGTCCTTTGAACAACACATTAAGAGCCCCATCTGGCAACAGAATGGAATAAAGAATGCCATTGCTATTTGCATTGCATCAGGTGGGCTGTTAACATGTCTCCTGCAGTGGCTTTCAGTAGGGCTAAAACAAAAACACTAGTCTGCAGTCTACAATTTCAAATCTATGCACTTTTCAGGAGGAATGTAAGGTGAACTTAAACTTAAAGAAAAGACAAGGTTATGATGTATTGATTCAGTCCCTTTGACTCACTGACTGGATAAAAAGTGCACAGAATTGTAAGAACATACAGTACTGTGCAAAAGTTTTAGGCAGGTGTGAAAAAATGCTATGAACTAAGAATGCTTTGAAAAATGTAAACAATAAATGTTTATTTTGTATCCATTTACATGGTAAGACTGAGCACAGCAACAAGACACAACGTAGTTATACTGCATCAGCAGGGTCTCTCCCAGACAAAGATTTCAAACCAGACAGGGGTTTCAAAATGTGCAGTTCAAGCTCTTTTGAAGAAGACGTTGAGGATCGTAGACGCAGTGATCAGCCAAGGAAACTTAATGCAGCTGATGAAAAACACATCAAGCTTATTTACCTTCGAAATCGGAAGATTTCAAGCAGTGGCATCAGCTCAGAACTGGCAGAAACCAGTGGTACCCAGGTACAGACATTTACTGTCCGGGGAAGTCTGGCCAGAAGTGGTCTTCATGGAAGAGTTGCAGCCAAAAAGCTCTACCCCGACAAGGAAACAAGGCCAAGTGACTGAACTAAGCACGAAAACATAGAAACTGGGGTGCAGAAACATGGCAGAAGGTGCTCTGGACTGATGAGTCAAAATTAGAAATATTTGGCTGTAGAAGAAGGAAGTTTGTTCGCCGAAGGGCTGGAGAGAGGTACAATAATAAGAGTCTGCAGGCAACAGTGAAGCATGGTAGAGGTACCTTTCCAGTTTGGTCCTGCATTTCTGCAAGTGGAGTTGGAGATTTGGTCAGGATGAATGGTGTCCTCAATGCTGAGAAATACAGGCAGATACTAATCCATCATGCAATACCATCAGGGAGGCATATGATTGGCACCAAATGTATTCTGCAGCAGGAACATAACCCCAAACATACAGCCAATGTCATTAACAACTATCTTCAGCTTAAAGAAGAACAGAAAGTCCTGCAAGTGATGGTATGACCCCCACAGAGCCCTGATCTCTACATCATCGAGTCTGTCTGG
Source organism: Sprattus sprattus (assembly GCF_963457725.1). Taxonomy (NCBI): domain Eukaryota; kingdom Metazoa; phylum Chordata; class Actinopteri; order Clupeiformes; family Clupeidae; genus Sprattus; species Sprattus sprattus. Next base: position 18,165,037 of record NC_137923.1, read on the forward strand.
GTTTACATGAAGAGACAGAATAATTTTAGGAAGCCTACATCCACAGAAGATCTGTGGTTAGTTCTCCAAGATGTTTGGAACAATTTACCAGCCGAGTTCCTTCAAAAACTGTTCGCAAGTGTATCTGGAAGAATTGATGCTATTTTGAAGGCAAAGGGTGGTCACACCAAATATTGATTTAATTTAGAATTTTCTTCTGTTCCTTCACTGCATTTTGTTAATTTATGAAGAATTGATGAAAATAAACTGTTAACACTTCCATTTTTGAAAGCATTCTTAGTTTACAGCATTTTTTCACACCTGCCTAAAACTTTTGCACAGTACTGTACAATGTATCTGTAACTGTGAAATAACTGCAGATAGGTATGATGACACATACTTTTAGATTCAATGGTGGGTTTTAAAGTCTAACAATAGCAATTTGTCCATCTTTGTTGACGTCTGTTGTCATCTACAGATAGAAAAAAAGGAAGGTTTTTGCACTTTCGTTTATTTTTCTTGCTGCTTTTTACCCTTGGTATCGAAGACTGGAGATATAAGACTAGAGGGAAAAGACTGGAAATATAAGACTGTAGATATATGACTGGAGATATAAGACTAGAGGGAAAAGACTGGAAATACAGTATAAGACTGTGGATATATGACTGGAGATATAAGACTGGAGAGAAAAGACTGGAGATATAAGACTGTGGATATATGACTGGAGATATAAGACTGGAGAGAAAAGACTGGAGATATAAGACTGGAGATATAAGACTGGAGAGAAAAGACTGGAGAGAAAAGACTGGAGATATAAGACTGGAAATATAAGACTGGAGATATAAGACGAGGGAAAAGACTGGAGATATAAAACTGGTCATGTAATCCAATGTCTTCCCCTTTGCTAAAATACAACACCATTCTTTCAATGAACACTACACCCATTATTTCTATATCGTAAACCTGAATGAAAATTACAAAGAAAAAAAATTAAACCTGACCTAAAGTAGGCTACCTCCATAATCAATTTCAACTGAGTTCAAGGAGACCTTGAATAATATATGCAACATAACTTTCTCTTCTCCCTTCTTTGACCAATCAGTCACTGACTTCATACTACCAGCCTACATACTGTTAGCTCAGATTTCTCTTGTGCACCAGCCTTAATATGTACCTGTCAATCAATTAGATGTGGGAATGCGGGACAGAAGATGACCAAGAGGAGGAGCTTTTACTTTGCAATCCGATTGTATGGATTTTTTTTTTTTTTTTTTTTTTTTAAGGAGTCAGAACTTACCCTGCATTACAAGCCCTTTTAATCAGGAGCTGTGTGGATGAAGTCATGGGAAAGTGAGCTATGTTTTTGAAGGCATTTGTTGAAGTAAAGGCTGTCACGGCTCATCTCCCTACAGGGATCAGTGTCTACTTTGCCCAGCGTGGTTATGATGTCACTTTCTGTGATGTGGTCCACAAGCTGATCCAGTTACTCTCAGCATCATTTGGATCTGTGCTCATTAGTCACACCACCCTAAGCACCACTGGACTCAACTGGCTATAAAGGATTCCAGTCCGCTGTCAATGCTGGGAATATGGCAATGGCTAACCAGTAGGTGCGGTCCTCAACCTCACTCCACCTAACATTTATGGTAAGATAAAAAGAGTTGAAGCTGGGTCTTCATTATGTCTCTTTGACCTGCACATCCCCCTTCCCATCCTTACACACACACACACACACACACACACACACACACACACACACACACACACACACACACACACACACACACACACACACACACACACACACACAAAACACGACACACAGGCAAACACACATACACATCCCATTTTATATAGATACATAGGCATATACATTGCCAAACCATGATAATCTCTTTTAAGATGTTTTTAAGATGGAAGGATAGCTCAGAGGAGCCACCGAACAGATTTGTAGTAGAAAGTGTGGAAGAAGAACAAAGGAACATCTGGTCCTCTTCTCAGATCTGATCTCCTGTCGCAAAGACCTTCTTATCGTCGGAGAGGATAAAGCCAGTGAAAGTGGCTGCTTTCTTTGCTCTGCCTCTGAATCACCACAGGAGAAGCCTTGATTGTTTACTGTGAGTGCATAATTCAAACAGGGCATTCTTGTGAGATTTCCAAGTATTTAATTGTTTGCCAGTAACGTAGAAAAAAAAGGGTTGTGCCATTACTGACTACAATATGTTTAGTTTTCAAAACTTGTGCCTCAACAGCAAAAGGAGGTTTAATTAACAGTGAAGAAGAACCACAGTCGCATTGTAGGAAACTAAAATAAAAACGCTAGTTATGCTTTTTGATCAAATGGCTTTTATGGTTGTTATTGTCTTTGGTCCTAAAGCTTAGCTTCTTGCCTGTGTTTTTAATTTGATGTTTTGTTTCAATGCAGACATCTTTTGAAGGCAACATAAGAGAAAGGACAAAGAAACTGACATATACAGATTTCAAAGGCCATTCTGCATCTCTCTATAAACCGATGAAAAGTTTTATGAAGAACACAATCCAGTTAACAGTGATGCAGAACTTTAAAAAAAAATTGACTGTAAAACTTAAGAAACAGAAATTGAGGGGTATTATTTTGATCCTCCATCCTCCATCCTTTCAGCCAAAGTGAACACCTTTGAGTAAAAGTTTAACACAAAAATAAAACTCATCATACAAAAACATACGCTGATCCTGGACCTGTCCCTCTGATAGCTCTAGAGGTGTTCTTCCTGTCATTGAGTGCATTTGTCATTTGGTTTCAAAGGGTCTGTTCTGACTTAATGGATTATCATTCAGTGTGGGCATTTTTGAGGCTACATTCCTAGACTCCAATCATGTTTCCCTCAGATCCTCAGAATCCATAATGGAAAACATTCCCCATTATTTTGCAACTGAATACTGAAAAAAAACAAAGGTAAATCTAAATAATGAGTAGCAAATTATTCGCCAAAGGCACCTCTGGTGAAAACAGATTATGAAAACGACACCATACAAAATGACAAAAAAAAATTGTGAATAATACAGAAACTAGTGATGAAATTTGTAAACAAACATAAAATATGTTGATAAAGTCCATAAGCGGTATGCAGGGACAAGGCAGAAATACTCTAGTGGATTGGAAAAGCTAATGGTCCTTTGTCATGCCAATGGAAAGCCAATAACCACATTGTTAACGACCAGCTATTTGCAAACAAAATACACAAAACCAATGTCTGCAATGTACAACAGCACGTTGCAGGGGTTGTCTGTTGTGTGCAGCATGTTGATGCGTAGCAAATGTCACTCATACTCAGGACCAAATCCTTCCATGTTATTCTGCTGACGTGTTGAAATATACTGTACATATGGCTCTCTAAGAATACCCACATAGCAACAGGATTGCATTGTTTGTGAACTGGACTCAGGTTAATACCTGAGAACTAGCCCACCACCCAAAGTTTGCCATTTACTTGTTACCATATATGCTTTGTTGTACATACTGTAATGGCATGACTGGCTAGGGAAGTGAGACTGCAAGCAGCCGCAGTGGGCCTCATCAGTGGCTGCTGGCGCCGATAGCAACCGTCCTCCAGGGGTGTGCTCACCTTCCTGCAGCCTCATCCCGGCTTACTGCACGCGTTATCATTTTGGTTTCCATTACAGGAACACGATGAGTATTACCATATTTGCACACCTCATCCATCTTCCCTGTCGCATCAGCTGAATGCGCCGAGACACGGCCTTATCAGATGCATCCAGATGCGGGAGATTTTTTTTCTCTCTTTTCCCTCTCTCTCTCTTTCTCAAGCCCGCCTGAGATTTCTCCCCTCTGCTCCACTCCACTCTGGTCCATGCCTCGTTACTGTCTTGATAATAATGCCGTCATATTTAAAGCAGCACATACAATGAGGCTTTCCACCAGCGATTACGAGGGAGTGGAAAAGAAAACTATCAGACAAGAATTTGATGCAAAATAAGGACACTTTCCTGAGAGCCATGATGTGCCCCATTATTCCCTACCTCACTCCATCTTGATTGCTGTGACACATCAGCGACCATGTTTGCACAAGACTTATTTCTTTTTGAGCTACGTCCATTTCCCTACCCTACCTCCCCTAGGCCTGCATCTGCGTCTACTTTAATCTTGCTACCCTCCATAGCCTTTTCAGCTGTCACATGCATTGATTGATACACTGACAGTTGCCATACCACTCCACCATTTTATCTCGTCACTCTGTCAGATGCCTATTAGTTAAATATCCCTGCGCTCCAGTGCTCCATAGGAAGTGCTCAGAGCTCAGGCTCAGGTTATCTGCAAACACTATCAAACATCACATGTAATTCGGAGACCATGCTAATGGACGAACAAGTGATCGGTCTCTGTACACAAATACAGTGCTTAGGTGTCCTGAGGTGTATCGTGTTGTTATATAGGGGGGCGGGGGGACCCAGCAGTGGACTCGTTTAAATGTTAATGTGTTGTCAATATGCAGCTGCACAGGCCGGCTCCTCTTTATATACATCGGCATAGTGCAGCTAATCCCTGGCCTCCGAGAGACAAAGACAGAGGCGTATCTAAATAGCTCCAATATACGCAGGCAGAATGTATCCCTGGGATTTTCCCTGACACTGGTAATAGGAGTGGATTATGCTCGGGGAGTCACGATGGGCATGCAGCCCATACATGTTCAAAAATGTTTTTCAAAGTAAAAGATCCAGGATACTGAGTATCATTTATTAGGAAACAGGTGTTGTACCCGATTCAGCACCCCCGTCAGAATATGCACCCCCTTGACGCACCACTCGCAGTTCGCCTAAACAAACGCAGGGAAAAATACTATACTACGATTTCATTATTTGTGAAAGAGATGGAAGAGAAGAACACAAGTGATTACAGTCCTTAGAACTGTTCTAAAGAGTACAAACAACCGATGTTTTTCTTCCAAAAACCTCGGATAATAGCGAACGCAAAAGAACACCTTTTTGTTCTGTGGAAATATATAGCCTACCCCAGCCATGACTACAAAATGAATTAATGTAATTTTGAATGAGCAAGTTGAATGAATTTGACACGGTGTTTCACAAGACTAAATAACGAAATGCAGTTAAGTATCTAACAGGAAGTGCAAATAAGCAGAAAGTGCAGAATATGTGCAATAAGCACCCCCCTGTTCAATTCTACTAGGAAGGTGTCACATGCATGAAACGTACTGTGCTTACTCATACTAGTCCCATGTCTGTACTCTGAAAAGCATTTGATGATCGGATCAACAGAATTATTTTAAAGGAGGGGGTGCATATCACGACAGGCCTATTTTCACACCAGTCAGAATAAGCACCCCCCTGTTCAATTCTACTAGGAAGGTGTCACATGCATGAAACTCACTCTGCTTACTCATACTAGTCCCATGTCTGTACTCTGAAAAGCATTTGATGAAAAGTTAGGAGGGGGTGCTTATTCTGCCTGTTGTGAAAATAGGCATGTCTTGATATGCACCCCCCCCCCCCCCCCCCCACTTTAAAATAATTCTGTTGACCCCAACATCAAATGCTTTTCAGAGTACAGACATGTGACTAGTATGAGTAAGCACAGTGAGTTTCATGCATGTGACACCTTCCTAGTAGAATTGAACAGGGGGGTGCTTATTCTGACTGGTGTGAAAATAGGCCTGTCGTGATATGCCCCCCCCCCCTTTAAAATAATTCTGTTGATCCGATCATCAAATGCTTTTCAGAGTACAGACATGGGACTAGTATGAGTAAGCACAGTGAGTTTCATGCATGTGACACCTTCCTAGTAGAATTGAACAGGGGGTGCTTATTCTGCATGGTATGAAATTGGCCTGTCGTTTGACATGGGACTAGTATGAGTAAGCAGAGTACTGTATCATACTGTATCTTATACTATCTCATTATGTATACCACTGCCATTCATATGCACATATTCTGAGTACTTGTACTCTTTAAAACAGTTCTAAGGACTGTAATCACTTGTGTTCTTCTCTTCCATCTCTTTCACAAATAATGAAATCGTAGTATAGTATTTTTCCATGCGTTTATTTAGGCGAACTACTTTCCTTTCCGATCAAGCGAGTGGTGCGTCAAGGGGGTGCATAGAAAAACATCGGTTGTTTGTACTCTTTAGAACAGTTCTAAAGACTGTAATCACTTGTGTTCTTCTCTTCCATCTCTTTCACAAATAATGAAATCGTAGTATAGTATTTTTCCCTGCGTTTGTTTAGGCGAACTGCGAGTGGTGCGTCAAGGGGGTGCATATTCTGACGGGGGTGCTGAATCGGGTACAACACCGGCTTGGTGGAGGACTCACATTTCTGGCCATTGGTTGGAGAACTGCTGAGGTCTGCGCTAAAAATGAAATGGAGGGGATGGCAACGGTACAAAATGATTTTTTTTACACGTAATTTAAAGTATCTGATAAGACACTTAACTTTCATAGCTGAGGTGAGATGACAAAGCACCTGTCATTTGTTCTTTTGCCTGAAACAGATTCGTATTGTACTCGATCTTACATTACCATTGCATGCCCCGAGCAATTATCATACAAGATATCGCAAGATACTGGAGAAAACTATGAATACGATATAAAACAAAACTTCTGGAGACCAGGGGCCGTATTCACAAAGCCTTTTATCTTACCACTAGGAGTGCTCCTAACTCGCGCTAAAACCTTTTACGTAGGAGTAATTTCTTAAAAGTGATTCACAACGGCTCTGAGACCTACTCATACTAAGGATAATACCAACTCCTAAGCTTAAGATAAAAACTCCGTTGCTATGGATGACGACGATTCTCATGCACGAGTTTAGAAGGGGTGAGGACGGTGATTGGTTGTTGACAGGCTCTCTCATTAAAAACTCATTCGTGACGTCCCTCTAACAATCCCACTATATCAACTGAAAATAAGAGAATAACCTAGGCTTCAAATTAAGTCATATTAAATAGTTATGGACAGTGCAGTTAGCAGAATGCACACGCATGATGACAAGTTTGTGCATCCAACGGGAATGACACTTTGCACGATAAGATACATAGAAAGCGATCAATATATAATATGGCAATTGCATGTAATCAAGGCAGTAATAATTAAAGCACCCAGCAAACTGTTAGGCTATTATATTTCCAGCCCTTGACCACTTCAAATATCAGCACATACGGCCCTTCAAGCCCTCCAATCTTAATTGATCAAAGCGAAACGAGCGTGAACCGTAGCCTAGGCGAAAGCCTACTGGTCCCAGGACCAATAGCCACTGTCACCCCAGCGGCATCCAGCTGGTAAATTCTCAAAAACCTGCGACCGCTCTCCGTTGAAATGCACGAGTCATCGGTACATCCAGGCCACGGTGGACGAATTATTGTAATGTGTGTCCTGCCACTGGACATTCCTGCGATCGCCATGGAATTTACTTTGATATTGTGTAATTTGGCGATTGTCCAAAAGCAACTGGATAAACTGTTGGATGATGTGGGGTCTACAGTGCGTTGATAGTTTGATGAATTAAACGGCTGACTGATGATTTCCAGTGTCGTCATTTGCGTTTTCAGCAAAGCCAAATAGGCTATCTTTATGTTTCCAAACATTTTACTTCGGGACACATCGTTGTTTAAAGGCGTCATTGCATCCCGCGCTAATTCTACGACAATATTAATACCTTCACGGTTTACGCAATGTCTTTTATCAATTCCAAGTCGGCTGCAGCCATCTTACGATTTTTTGTGAATAGGTCTTAGTGATTTAGGAGTCCTCATGAGGAGTTTTAAGCTGTCCTAGACTTAGGTGCTACTTTTAGGGATAAAATATTTTGTGAATTGCTCTTAGTAAAAAAAAAATTAGGAGTCCTACATTTAAGACTGACACGCCCATTATTTTTAGGAGTTTCTCCTAAATTCGCCACTTATGAGCTACTTTTAGCCCTAAGATTCTTTGTGAATAAGGCCCCAGCAGTGTGAAAGTTGTGTGAAAATAGACAAAAATCAATCATCAATCTTTCTTTCATTATTAGGTGCAGCAGTGGCTTCGAGGCTTGTGCTGAGAAGTATTAACATGGACGTACCTCATCCATAGACCAGACAGAGGCCCATCAACAGTATTCAGTGATATATCTATTGCGTGTGTAGTGCAGACCTTAAAGTCAGTTACATTAAACTGATACATGTGTTAAGCACTTGCAGCCTATCCAATAATGAATGTGTTTGCACATTTATTTAAACCTGCCTTCTTACTGTAATTAAAGCAGCGAAATAAATTGGCAAAACTAATTTCTATTCAAATTACACTGTTTTGTGTTTCCTAATGACCAAGGGTAGTTTAATTAGTAATGCATCAAAATGTGTTGCTTGTGGAAACAGCTGAAGGGGTACTTACCATTCAGAAGTCATGATCAAAACCATAACCACAAAACACAACCCTGCTTTGGAAATCTACTGCTTCTCAAGCGGGCTGAAGCTGGTGTATCCTAGTTTCCTGACAACATTTAGTTTGCTTTGGTATTGCTGTAGACATCTGTGTGAAAGGCCCTTTGTGTTGGGAATGTGGAACTACGTTTAAACTGGGTTGTCACCAGAGAAACTCCAAAGTACACAGTGCTTCAATAATTGCACTTGACTTGCAATGTCACCCCATCAAAATATATACACAGTCGATATTTACATAGCTGCATTTACATTTCAATAGCCCAATGGCTCACGTGGACCAGCACCTGCACTAAGACACATGACAACACATTACCACCACACAGTGATATGGACCCCAAGATCCTTCACCACGCATTAGTCTGCAGCTGTTTGAAGTGATTAATGGCTTTGTTCCCGAACACCAACAGTGTCTTTCAGGCAGCAATCAGACGGTCATCAGTACTGGTATTCTGTTCCCTATAACCATAAAAATTAATGGGCCGTGTAAACAAAAGCCTGAACTGCTAATGATGAATTTAGCAATTTAGCCACCTGTTGGTGTGTTGTTGAGAAAAGATTGGTTTCTCCTTGGCTTAAGCGGTTGTGCTGTTGTAGAAGTAGCTTTAGAGACGGCAAACACTTGATCCTGAATTTGGCTCAGAGTTGTAGAAATGGGCATGCTTTAGACAACCCCTCTTAGTTTAATTTGAAATGCACAATTCATCAAACAAAAGTTTTCATTGTGAAACAGTTTAAAGTTTAAAGACTATTTATCTATATCTATTTAAAAGGGCTATGGCTTAATGCCTTATTGGCTCAGTTATACTGACATAGGCAATAGGAAAGAAACATTGAACACTTAAAGGTACAGTGCGAGTTTTAAGTGGCATCTATTAGTAAAAATGAAATATTCATAATTACTTTTTCATAGTGTATAATCCTCTGTAATTACGAATCATTGTGTTTATGTTATTTTAGAATGAGCCCTTCGTATCTACACAGGGAGCGGGTCCTCTTCAACGGAGCCCGCCATGTTGCACCGCTATGTTTCTACATTAGCCCAGAACAGATAAACAAAAACACTGGCTCGAGATAGGGCTTTTTGCCTTGTTACGGCCACGATAGGTACTTGCACACACTTGTAAAGGGAATGGTACTCTGCTGGATGCAATTCAGCAAACTCACCACTAGGTTTCACTAAAATCTATACACTGTACCTTTACTTGAGGAGTGCAAATTCAACAGCAACTGCAATCAAACAATGTAAAAATCAATTTGAATACAATAATGGGGTTGGGTTTCTAGGACAAAGCAATGGAACAATAAAGAACATCCTCTGTGAGTGCATGCATTACTGTTAAGAGATATCCACTGTTAGCATTTGTATGTATGCACTTGCTTACAATAGGCACTTATCTGTACATTTCTTTGAATTAGGTTTTCTTTACAATAGGTGAGTTTGTTTAAACGTTAGTCTAATCAAGTTATTCCTGACCCTACGAGTAATTAGAACACATGACCTTAACACTGACATGTACTATATATTTTTTCCCAAATATGAAACAAAACACTCTGGCTATGTCCAGTACCTAATCTGCAGTTTGTGAAGCAGCGATTGTGTCAGCTATTAAAGGCCTTCACCTCTATTTCCTCTCTCCTCAAGACTTTTAACAACGCGCCATCCTGATTACAGACAGCAAGTGGCAGCGCCTCCAGAGCCCACTGCAGCAATTAGGACTCAGATGAATCACCCAAGGAGCCAAGATTATCTCTTATCCAAACCAGCAAACAGTCCCTGCGCTGTCTGGGACAAGGCTTTTGATGTCCTGCTCCAAGACCAACTGGAACGCAAAACATTATTATTAAGTGTAGAAAGTCCACCAGCCCCTTTTTCAAAAGAATATTTCACTGCAATCTGTGCCGCACAGGTGATTACAGTCTGGAATATTAATAAGGGGATAAAATAATTACCTTTACTGTCAGCTTTTTCCATGCACTGCAAACACGACATGAATTCTGAGTGTGTGTGCATATTAAACACTGCGTACCACTAAATGAAATGCAGCCAAGTGAAAGCATTTTTTTTTCACTCATCAATTAAAAGAGATGCTGAGAAAAGGTTCCCGGGGTGTGTAAGACCCTATTAGCTACAGTGTTACGGAGCTCTGAATACACTCTTTTTCAAACTTACCCAGGCTTTAAATTATCTACTGAGTGAGAGGTGAGACAGTTGGCACCGCTGTACCTCAAAGTGTAAATGTGAATGTCCCCGAACCAATGAACGATGGTGGGGATCAAAGCTAAAAGAATACAAGTTCAATGTGCCCACCCAGGTTAGTACCTTCCATTTAGAGCGCTACTACTGTACGATACAGAGTGCAGATGCACTCCCAGACAGTCAGTGCACATCTAAGAGATTGGAGATGTTCTTCCTCTTTTATTGGAACAGAGGCACAGTGTGGAGCGCTTCTATAGGCCGGCAATGCCTTCTGTGTTAATCTGGGGCTGCTCCGAGAGCTGCTGTTAATAGCCAGGGGCTGGAGTCTTGCGACTCTGGTCAGGGCTGAGTGGCACCCTTAAGCTTCAATAAACATTTACAAACTCCAATCACACACACAAACACACATACACACACACATAAACACACACACTTACCCTGTCACACTCACATACACACAGCTCAGTTACGCACCTTGGTCAGGCCAGGCCTTTCTGCCAGGTCAGCGCAGAGGGCTGGATCACTGTAAATCCCTTAGTTATGATTTCTTATATCAGCGGGCTTAGGGCGGTTGAGGAGTGTCATCTTTCACAGCGGCTGCCAGAGCTGGCTCCTGGTTACCTCTCTCTCTCTCTCACTCACTCACTCATCACTCACTCACTCAGTCACTCAGTCACACACACACACACACACACACACACACACACACACACACACACACACACACACACACACACACACACACACACACACACACACACACACACACACACACACAGTGTGCTTTTGTGTGAATGCCGCAAGGTTCGAATTCGAATTTGTTTACATGAGCAAAGGTGCAGGATTTTTGGGTCATAGCACCTCTCTGCAGAGATGCATGTTAAGCTTGAACTTCACTTCACTTCAGCATCACAACCTCTTAAATACCATGGTGTTTTGTTCTCTTTGTTTTTATTATTTTTACACGTATTGTGTTTTTAAAAAGAGAAAAAAATTCAAATATATATATTTTTTTAATATCTTGGCGAACGTTCAGTATCTTTTCTTGTACTGGTTACAGACTGGTTACACCAACTACAAAATCTTGTGCAACCCATGTTTTATACAGTACCTACAAAGTGCATTTTAAAGGCTACGATGAAATGTGAGTTGTCATGCAACAGTAATGAGAGTGTTAATGCTACAGTAATAGACCATGACATAATGACTAGAGGGAAATGAAAAGCCACCGCTCTTTCATTAGATCACTGAAGAAGACCATGGAAGCCTAAGGCAGGGAACAATACCCAAGGTGAGAGGGAAGAAAAGCAGGGGTTTTGCACCCTTATTTCTCAAACATCACATGCAGTGATTGCCAGTGGGGAGTGGTTCACCAGAGCCCTCGGGCAGCTAAATAATTCATACAGGTCTTCAAACGCTCCTGAGTTGGTGGCAGGAAACTTTACAGGAGTTGAGCGGGGGTGCTGGTGAATGAGTGTGTGTGTGTGTGTGTGTGTGTGTGTAGGGGGTTGGGGTTGCTTGATTCTTCGGCTGAAATTCAATCATCATATGGCATGCCTTTCATCGGCCCTAATAAAGTCCCAGTGCGAAGCACTGCGTTCAGATATGGCAGGAGGGGAAGGCACGGAGGGCAGGGGCGGCGGGGCTGGGCTGGGGTAGGGTTGAGGGGGTTGGGGGGGAGCATTCATAAACCATTAGCTATCTCCTCTCTGCGATGCACCACTGGGACCACACTCCCAAACGTTCAGAGGTTCTGGGCTGTGTTGCATCTCATTTGGAGGTGATGTTTAAACTCCTTCTGACAGAGCACTGGGTTCAGCCGTCTTACTCAAAAGCGGTGCAGATTTCCTTAGAATCCTTAATAAGTGAGAGAAAGAGAGAGAGAGGCAGAGAGAGACAGAAAGAAAGAAAGAGCAGAGAGAGAGAGAGAGTCCATTAAATTCTCATGAGCTGCCCAGCTAATTGCAGAAAAAGCTGCACAGCACTGGTGTGGAGTCTGCCTCTGCTTGCGTATAAACAATCAGTCCAGGGATCCGATCGCCAAGTTGAATTACAAAGCAGACGGGAAAGCCGAGGCCAGACAAGGCTGGCCCTGCCACTCTCTATTTCTGTCACCTGTCACACTCGCCTCAAGGAGGGACGCTGGCCACGGAGAAGGTGTGAAGAATACCACGTGCCAAAAATAAACATGTGTGGATACCTGTCTGTCAAAAAAGAATCGCCCAAACAAAGCCTCTGTGTTTATGTGTGTGTGTGTTGGCACAGGTGTCTGTGTTTGTCTGTGTTTATGTGTGTGTGTGTGTGTGTGTGTGTGGGTGTAAAATGCCACTCCAAGGTTTCCTTTTTCCTCTTAAACATTGAACCTCGTCAGCGCTCCCAGGAGAGACCCTTAGCCTGTCTTCTGCAGCTCACCCTCTAGTGATGGCGTCCGACTACGGCCTGCTGTCATGAGGATGGCTCTTTTCCTCCCGCTTTCCGGGGAGGAAATAAAGTTGTCCCCAGCACCCAGACAGTAATGGCTGCATGTCTTCCTTAAACCCACATCCTAATCAGTGCTGCAGCCTGTGGTGTCTACTGCTCAGCTCAGGCATTGCTGATCGACGGCTGCTAACTGACTCATGGAAAAGCTGGTGGTTTTTGGGGGAACAAATGAGCTCTTAAAATAAGCTGGATGATTAGTGTGGCCTTGCCAGGTGACGGCTACTGCATGATGATGATGTGTTTTATTGCAAAGTTACTGCGGTTTGGGCTGGATACATTTCTGCCGTAGCACTTTTGGGCCAGACTGTTTAGCCCCTGGCGGAGTAGACGGCCAGTGCAATAATGCAGCAATGACTTTTCCCCTCAGCACCATGATTTGGCTCCGTCGTCAATGGATTGACTGTGCGACAGAAGAAACTATCCATGGATGTTAATTTGGCAATGCTAGATTTGGTTTCGTTTTTAGTTTATAATTTTACGTTGGATGATTTACTTGGTTTATCAGGTCTTACTGCTCTATATCCAGAAGATGATGTTCTGGAGCACACAATCGCTTTTTCAAATGGACAGTTTGTGAGATTAAAAAATGGAAAACTGTTTAGGCTCGCTTCTAGCTGTTTTGCCTGTGGATTGTGTCTGACTGGCTGTAATGTGGGTAGAAAGTGGTGGAGATAAACTGAGGCCTGAAGCGGAGCGGCCGATTTGACTCTCAAAGCAGACTCGACTGGGAGAGAGCAAAGCTGCACCCGAGACGCTTCTCGAGAGCTCTGAAGTGGTGAGATGATGCAGTCATGTCTGAAGTCAGACAACGAGTGCCGCAGACTGTGCCCCCCTCCCCCTTCTACACACACACACACACACACACGCACACACGCACACACGCACACACGCACACACACACACACACACACACACACACACACACACACACACACACACACACACACACACACACAGTGAGCTCAGCGTTGCAAGCACCAAAGGAGTGGTGATGTCACTGAGTCAATCGCCATGCCTCTTTAAAGGGGGTTCAAAAGTGGGTTTAAAGCTTCTGAAGGGTGTGGGGGGGGGGGGGGGGGGGGGAGTTGGAGAGGGTGGTGGTGGGGAGAGAGGAGGGTGGGATTCAACTGACCTTGGCATGGACTCTTCTTCTTCTTCTCCATGAAAAAAGACCACATAAAAAAACAACAAAAAAAACTCACAAAGGACCCTTTTGTGTAGTCTAATTAGGATGGCAGGGAAGGACCTTGAATGCAGATCTTTCACATTTTCCACATCATTTCTGTGGGAAAATATTTCATTGATTTTTCGGGGGAGGAATCGACGAGGACTGAGCTGAAAATGGGCTTGGTGCAGGATTAGATTCAGCAGGGGTATGTGAATAGGGTCGTCGCCCACCTCCCCACCCACAAAAGCACCCCACCCCCCTGGGAAGCGCAGCCAATTAGAGAGCTTGATCTCTTGCCCATCTTGGCAACCTTTTCTCACAGACCTCCATTTGCCTTTCGCTGCTTTAAATAAGATTTTTTTCTTCACACAGGTCAGAATAATCAGGTGTGTTATAAAACAAGGCAAGGATTTCAAAAACAAATTTATACTCATAATAGCTGATGAACAGAGTATAAGGTACATATGAATTACATATCCATCTTTTAGAGTCTTTGACAGGTTGGTTCCTTCATATTTGCTTATAGCCTAGCTATGCCATTTTTCAGTAGTTTCAATTCAGATTACCTTCCATTCTCATTTGCAGACTCTACAGTTTCTAGACAATCACTGAGCAATTAAACCTTGACTCCTCTCTCTGGGGAGGGGGGCAAACCAACTTATAAAGCAACAGTCAATACTATTCAGCCTGAACATCTATTGGCTACGTGTGTGTGCCAACATCAGCAATATCTCCTAGAGCTATCCAGCAGCGTCCACCATTCTATTTAACAACGCCACTTCTCTGCCACTCTTTTTTTCGGCCAACATGGGGGCCGCTGCAGGAGGGGTGCCAGAATCTGTCAGTTCTCTTTGGCTGTTTTTTAATCCATTTTCCCACTACATGACAAATGACAGGCCGCAATGTGCCAACCAACTCTACCTCCACCACCCCCATTCTCCCCCAGGACGAAGCCATAATGGTCGGACCAAATGGGCCCAGCTCTGCCTACCTCCCCCCACTCCTGTCACCTTACACCGTCACTAAATTACCATACGTCCCTGCAGGTGCCCACATATCCCTTGAAACGATTATTCCTACCTCACTGAAGATTGCTTTGGATAATTATATGTACCGTAATTAAATTTGATGAACTCCGCAGAGAATCCAGATCTGATTCGACCCAGAGTTTAGATGTTTTTTTTTTCTCCACCTCTCACAGACTCAAACTTCTCCGTCCGTGATACAGACAAGGTAATTCTGCACGTCACCTGATTTTAAATTGAATGAATGAGAAGGAAAAAACTACTTTCATTCCATGAAAAGACTTAAAAACGCAATCCATAAACTCGACACATAGCATCTAAGTATATCATAGGGTGGAAATTACATTCTGCTACCACCAAAACAAGATTCCTACACGGATAAAGCCTTTATAGGGACAGGGGAAAATATGAATGCACTGTCAAGGTAACAATCACTTAACCCACCAAGTGGGAGGTATTAAAAAACAAATAGGCAGACTCAACAAATCTGGACCACGAGAAGGGGGCTTGTAATGAGTAATGCATCATTTGAGATGTAACCTTGATCAAAGGAAAGGATAATGACTCATCCTTATTTTTGTTCAGTTGTTTTGATTAAATGCACTGCAGCATTAAAAAGAACATGGTATTAGCACTGCTGTGGGTAGGTGTATACACACACACACACAAATACACACACACACAAAGTGCAATTACACTTGGAAGAAGGGTATTCCGACCATGCACACTGGATAAAACAGAGTGCGTTGAGGTAGAGACCATTGTGGAAACAAATGATTTTCTAACCTTAGAAAAAATGCTCTTTGTTAACACTCCCGCCATTCTGGTCTGGAACAATTGCACTGGATTAAAACTAGACTAAACACATAGCTAATTAACATCAATTTGCAACAAGTCAAACATTGAAAACCTCTTTGAAAGATAGCACCCTTTGTTTCAGTAAGGACGTGTCCTAGTGGCTGCTCACCTTCACATGGCTATCCATGATGTATAAGTTTGCATAAAATGGATCCAAATATGACATCTTTTCTAACCCATTTCTAATCAACATTGTCAGGGTCATCCAAAGACAGCAGGACCTCTGACATCTAAAATGCTGCTCATTGCTTGTTGTCATTGCTTGTTACTTCGCTGGCATAGAAGGAAAGCGGTCTATTGTGTTTTCAAACTAGACATTTTAGTGCATGTCCATATTCTATTCTTGTCTCGCCAAGGACAGTATGAATAGCGGTTTATTTAAAGCTATCCCTAAAGCTTTAGACAGGAAACTGTCAACTTTAGCTGTCAACCAAATACAAATGACTAATACTTTTTGTGATGTTAGAATGCGCTAAATGGCTATTTCAAGAGATAATACACAAAAGAATGCATTGCTATGACATGTTATTGATTAAAGCATAATGCTGATGCTGTATTGTCTATAAACAGATTACAACCATGAAATAAGGGTTGTTTTTAGCCTCATTCTGATGAAATGGCATAGAAATCACTTGTGTTGTAAAATAGCTTTTTGCCATATTCCCTACCACACATTACAGTAGCCAAACCCTAGCAAATCGAACTTGGAAAGTGCTAGTAGGAGTTCTAGTAGTTTCTATAATGCTGTCAAAATATGATGATGTCTTTCTTTCTTTCTTTCTTTCTTTCTTTGTCTTTGTTTCTTCCTCCTCTCGATCACTTTATTTCTTTCTCACTCATTAGCTTATTAATTATTCGGCAACACCAATCTCACGCCTGGGAGACAGTCCTCATCTGCCAGTGATTGTCCTGTGAATATTTGTAAAGGGAATATTTTTCTGCAGTGATTTCTTAATGGCATGAGTACTACATGAAGTATATTGACATCTGGAAAGGAATGCGCAGCCTCATAAAAAACGCCCTGTGACAAACAGAGCACACTTTAATATGTGGTTACTCACTTCTCGACACTCCTGTCTACTGCGGCATTTTTAAGTCATGTATTCTTCCTTGTGCATACATTCCCTCCATTTTAATTACATCAATTAAGATAACATATCAATTAAAATAAAAGCTTTCGAAAGTGAGTCGTGGGGAGAATTGCCTCTATAAATAGCCATTAAAAATGGATAAATGACAATTACTGCACTTGTGGGGGCGCAATTAAGCTATCACTGTGACCTTGCTGTGGTCTTTTCCATTAAGATCCCCTTTCCTGAGTAATGATGTGTCATGTGGAATAAAACAGGTAATCCAGCTGGCTAATAAAATAAAAGACGCGGGAAACCCAGCCCTGCTGTTGGGTGCTTTGGGGATGGTGGGGTGTTGTTGTGGGTGGATAGGGAGGCAGATACTGAGAGATAAATAAGTTCAGCTTTATTAAGTTTGTCAAATGCCAACGAAGACTCTATATTTAATATCAGAAGTGGACAAACAAAAGGTTACAATACAATGTAAGTCATGTTGTTAGTTCTACTGATACTGAGGGGGGGGGGGGGGGGGGGGGGGGGCTGTGAAAGTTGGCCATCTTGCCACATCTCCCGCGTCAGCTCATTATCTTTCATCGTTATACTCTAATGCTGTCCCCCTCTGAGGGACCTGAAGCACACACACCCTGCCAGCACAAAACAGTGGATCCGTCTCAGGTCTACTAATAGTTCACTGTTGGAACAAAAGCTTGGGGGAGAGGGGCAAGTTGTGGGTATGTGTATTCTTTATGCGTGTGTGTCTGTTTGGATGTGTGTTGTTGTATATGCGTTTGTGTGTGTTTGGATGAGGGAGTATGGGGTAAGGGGGGTGGGGGGTGGTTAGACTGCCTAATATCCAGCGGTTTGTCTAAATATTGTCAATTTTCTGCATGCTGCTTTCTGAGTGATTTCCTTTCGAAAGTTCATATGCATTCAAAGTGACAGGTAATTTATTTAGAGCTGATGGCTTTGAAGCACAGTGCTGCACCGTTCGGCTTTCACTCACCGCGCCGCTGTCTGGAAACAGTCGTTGATGACTCGTGAGATGACAGGTGCTTGTTCCACCCAGAGCACCGGCGGCATCCACGGCAGGCGTTACTGTACCGGCCATTTTTATTCACTCCATTGACAGCCCTGCTACATTATTAATCCATATCCTCAGTGCCAACGCAAAACAACTACGTCCCACACTGACTACTACAAGAACAAGAAGAAAAGGGGAAAAAAGAGAGAAGTGAAAAGAATAGAAGGCAGTAATCGTTGCAAGCAGTTATATATTATGACAGGGGGTGAACACTGTGTGAATTTTTCCAAGGGCTTTTATTGAGTGCATGTTTTTTTTTAATACAATATTTCTCAGAAAGTTACAGATACAAACTCTGACATACTCATCACAATAAACAAGTGTTAACTATACAGAAAGACACAAAGTAGGGGGGTGGGCTGGGTTGGGGGAGTTCTGGTCCTTCATCTGGTAGTTATTGTACAGTGAGTTTGTCCATGCCATGCTTTAAGTGTCCACCTCCTTCTTTCTCCACCTCTCTCACTCGCTCAGTGATTTTTCAGGGATTCAAGAAAAACAAAAGCCTGAATACAAAATACAGGTATATCCTGTAAAGAACACACACACACACACACACACACACACAATCCCCTTGTAGAAGTTCAGTTTAGCATGTTAGCCTGATGTCTGCACTGCTGCATGGCCCCAAAGTGAGGCCCCCCTCACCCTCAGGTCTCGCCATCCGATATAATCCAGCAAAGGCCACTCTTCTCTGCTTCAGGCATAGTCGGGTGAAAATTAGAGTCTAATCAATATGGTCCATTACCCCATAGAAAGATAAATGGCCTGAGTGGGTTACTGAAAGAACTCCCTGTTACACCGCCAAAGAGGCTGAAGAAAGAAATCAAATAGACAGATCCATGACTCTGTCAGTCAGAGCTGAAGGAATAGAGGATAACCTTTCATGTAGTGATGACAATCTCCCCATACACACATGGAAAAAAAAAAGTCATACGTACCGACATTTAAATATAAATTATACATTTTCTGTTTTTCATTAAACTGTCATTTCAGACATCCCCCCACCCCCCCGCCCCCAACACACACACACACAATGCATGCCATGAATCAATTCATTTTGGGTTTGACGGTCGTCTCCCACTGGTACTTTAGTGTGAACTTGCTTGAAGCAGTCCCTGTGGAGTCCGTCAGAACCAACCCGCACAATGGCTCAGGTCCCGGCTGGGCTAGTGTGAGAGTACTCCCAGAGACGTGTCACTCACTCATTGTGTCAGGTGCTCATTAAAATCTGGGGGTTAGGCAGAAACTGGGGAAAGCCCAGTGGGTCCGTCAGTTCTTCTATTCACACTGCCCTCTCACTCTCTACCTCCTGCTCAATCTCTTTGTTCTCTCTATCCTTCCCTCCTCTCTCTCTACTTCTCTCTCTCCCTCCCCTGTCCCTCCCTCCAGGGCCTGTGCTGACAGTTCTCAGCCCTCTCGCTCTTCATTACGAGCTGGGCTCTTCCATCAGTGTGTTTGTGTGTGTGTGTGTGTGTGTGTGTACGTAAGGATGGCAGAACATCGGTCACTCATAGGCCGAGGTGTCACATGTGTGAAGAAGGGGATGAGAGGGAGACTCATCAGGTGGTCAACACCCCCTCCCCCAACCATCACTAAGCCACACCATCACGTCACAACCGGAGAAAAGTCAGCCATCCTTTAACCAGGCTAATGCAGTCATAGAGATATAGAGACAGCTTGGCTATGCTAGCCCCACTGAACAAATGATCTGGATCTCTCCCATTGCAGTTGAGGGTGAAGATACTCAATAATCTGCTAATGGCCTGTCATCAGTCTCTCGCTCCAGGGCACAAGGTGGACCTCTCTATCTTATGCCCAGCTTCCCCGCAGGAATGGAAACAAAATATGAATAGAAAGAAAAGCAGTTGGCACGGGAACGGAAGAGGTTAGCTAGAGCAAGGCCCAGGCTGTAGCGTGACAGTACTGACAAATAAAAAACATCACATCATCAGCTCTCTCTCTCCTTTGTCTTTCTCTCAAACATTCTCCCTGAGTCTCATTAACTCCCAGGCCACAACCTCAGCGCCTGTCACCATCTATTTCCCTATATATATATATATATATATATATATATTTGGAAGATGAACCCCAATGAGCAGAGTGAATTTAAGAACACTCCTTCCCTCTGACACGGCAAACTAGTTCACCATGGCAACAGAAGGGGAGACCACTTAGTCAGTACCGTCCCCAGTGAGACTACCAGACCACCAGACCGAACCAGACCAGATTGGAATGGACCGGGCCAGCAGAGAGAGAGACAGAGAGAGAGAGAGAGAGAGAGAGAGAGATGAAGGCTCTATGTAACTGTTTAAGTGAGTGTGCTCATTGAGATGGCATTGGGCGTCTGTTGGCTGAGCCATGCCCAGATGTTCCTCTCCCCTCCTCATGTTCAGACGGTGTGTGTGTGTGTGTGTGTGTGTGTGTGTGTGTGTGTGTGTGTGTGTGTGTGTGTCTGTGTTAGCCAGTCTACTCATGGCCGTGCTTGACTGTGCCTCCCTCCGCGTTAGCCAAAGCGCGTTCAGCTTAATATCACTGGGGCTGAGGGTAACCTACAATGACAGGTAATTTTTCTGCATTAAAATGCAAGGTGTTCATGTCCTGATGCTGAATGATACTGAGCACTTTTGCTGTTCTGTTTTTTTTACCCCCTCCCCTCCTGCTTAACCAGCATCTGACACTAAAACATTTTTTTTTTTGTAAACACTTTTTCAGACATTTAGTGTTGAGGACCCTGTAGGACGAACATTATTACAGTATATTAACAGTGCAACATCGACGTGTAGTTACGTACGTACCAGAGCGTTTGGGCAGCATTGACCTGACTGTCCCAACTGTTCTCAACACCTCCAAGCACTTAAAACATTAAACAAGAGAGAAAGCACTAAAAAGGAAAAAAGGTTTCTGTACAAGCGAGTGTCAGCCAGCGAAGCACAGCATGGAAAACACCCAGAATAAGCACCTAGACAGATATACACCAACTCCGAACCAGGCCAGATCCGCGCCAGGCCAGGGCCAGAGAGAAAGTCACTATCTAGGCATGGATCATTGAACATTATGCTCTTTTTTTCTCCCATACACATTTCTATAGACAACTAAATCGGCTTTATACAACGTTGAACAGGGCCATTGGCGTCTGTCCAAAATTTGTCCATGAGTTCTTTCACAATGATGTACGGAAGTCAACAAGGACTTCGGCTTTGTCCCCAATAGGCGGCGGGTCTCTTATCTGTCCATTTCGCTCCAGCCAACACGTCTTTGCCAAAAATGCAAGCAGAGACAGTATTTACATATATATTAATTACATGTCACCTTCAATATGAAGATTTATTTCTGAAGATATATTCATATTTATTCAGAGATATACACACATATTTATATATATATCCCTCCCACCCCTTAAATGGACTAGAATCTGGAAGTGGGCATTTGAAGAGTCCTTTGGCAAAGCCCACAATCCTAGGAATACACAGGTAGTGTGTAGCAGTGAAAGTGAAAAGACTGAAGAGGTATCTGTGTCTCTTTTTTTTCGTACAAATGGACCGAAAATAATAACACTGTCTTCGTTTCATTATATTTCTTTGATGTTGCCAAAAAAAAAGGAAATTGGAACAAGAAACCATCTGGAGTATCAGGAGTGAATGAAAAAAAAAATCAGCATTTTCCTCTCCATGCTCAGCCTGCCTCCCTCTCGGGTTTTAGTTATCCTGTGATGTTTGATTCTCTTGGTGTTCGTGTTTAAAATCTTGCCCTGGCTGGGCTGGGGACAGATTCCAGGCTACTTGATGGACTGGCTAGCAGGCTGGCTTGCGCGTTGGCCAGCTGATAGCTGGATGTGCACTTGTGTTTTGGAGCATGTGATTCCAGCGGGCCATCTACCCATTGAAGATGAAAGGGCTCCTCTCCTCTCAGGTCTCTAGGTCTTTCTCTCTCTCCCTCCTTTCCTCTCCTCTCTCCACTCTCTCTCTCTTCAGAATGTGTAGGGGCTCCTCAGATTAAGATGATGGTCTCCACCCTGGCGCGTTCGGGTGACAGGTCAGGGGTCGCGCGTGGGCGACTCCGGCGGACGCTCCCGGTCCCAGTGCCCATTCCGGTACCCATCCCTGTCCCGATGCCGTCGCCGGGTGACTGCTGTAGTCATGCCAGCGTCGTCGGCGACTGGCTCACCTGCAGTTGCATGGACTGGATGTTGTTGAGGATCTTCTTCTGGTGGCCGGCTAGCGTCACTCCAATCCTCAGCAGGTCCCTGGAGCAAAGGCAGAGGTGGTCAAGACATGCAAAGGGAGATATATACACAGTATGTGTGTGTTTGTCTGTGTGTGTCGAGTGTGTGTTCACATCTACAGTATGTGTGTCAATGTGCATGTATGCAGGTGTGTGTGTGTGTGCAGTGAACCCAAGCACATCAATGCACACACGCAGCACAACACAACACAACACAACTAAAGCACACATCAGCCTCTGTTCCAGCTAAGATCAAAACAAGCACGCATCACCCCCACCCCACTGAAACACAAACACACACACACACTTCAGCTCACACCTGGAGCCTACATTCATGTGCTAATCAACAGGCATATTCAAACATCCCCAAACATGGAAGCAATTGATTTGTGGTGTGTGTGTGTATGTGTGCATTGATGTGCTTGAGTTCACTGCACACACACACACACACCTGCATACATGTATATGTGTGTGAGGGGGATCCACAAGAGACTAGAGCAAACAAATATTTAAGTAACTATCAGGTGCTCCAGAAGTCATTTGGACCCCCCTTCAAAATTGACAATTAGAGTAAATTCACACTGCTGGCTTTTAAACAGATAAGAGGATGTTGAAGAAGACCTTGGTGAAGAGCGATGAGCATTGGCCTGCTCTCCCGCCCATTCCCTCGAATGTCTGAAGCAGCACATGGCGTTTGGTGCATTAGCACATGAAAGCACGGTGAGTGTGTGCGAGTCTGTGTTTGAGCAAAGGATTATAACCTGGCTACTAATTAACAGCGGATCACACATCTTATCAGGCAACAGTCTTTGTTCGTGCCCATGTTCGCTGCGTATGTGCGTGACTGCATTACATCAAGGGTTGGAAAGGGAGAGAGAGACCAAAAAAAGGAAGACCAGAGAGATAGATAGAGAGAGAGAAAATGAAAAAAAGAGAGGAAGAGAGAGAGAGAGAGACGAGAGGAGGGAACACCGGAGAGAGCAAAAGACAGATAGAGAAAGTTAGAGAGAAATAGGGAGAGAGCAAGAAAGGAGAGGTAATGAGATTTTCCAATCTGGGAGTGAAAGTTGAAACAATCGTTTAGATTTAGTCAGATCACGGCAGGCACTGCTGTCTGGAGATAGCCTTTTCAGACTCCCACTGCCATCAGCTCAGAACAATGTAAGCTGTCTTCAAACAAGCTGTTCTGGCCAGACAATTTTCCAACAAAAAAACTGAAACTGTTTCAATTAATATTCTGCTCTCACTTAGTTGCTAGCCTTTCCAAATGTGTGAGTCAGTCAGATATCTCTGAGACTGAGAATGCAAAAACGCAGTAATTGAGATAGGCTATCCACTGTCACAGTGACGATCCAGCTAAATGTGAAGCGTCATTGTCTAATGTGGAGAAAGCCTCAGGAAGAGTGACCTTCTAAAACAACAGCACTGTGCCCGGTGCCCAATTTTCTGGAAGGTGACGGAACAAGGAGGAGGAAGAGGAGAGAACCGAGAGAAACGAGATCGAGAGAAAGGGAGGAAATCTCACTCTGAGGTCATCTGTGCCACCAGCTGGAGGGAGGTGAAGCCGGAGTTGAGGAAGTTGTCCCTGTACTGAGTCATCTTGATGGCAGCCAGCCACTCCTCCACTGAGCTAAAGGTGTTGAAGTCCGGGACAGACCTGTCCAGAAGAGGCTGTGAGGGCCTGTGGGAGGGAACACACCACCGGACGAGACAAACATCACGCCACGCAGAGCCTTATGACAGACACAGTGTGAGTGTGTGTGTGTGTGTGTGTATGGGTGTGAGCGTGTCTGTGTATGATTGTATGTGCCTACAGAGTATGGGCATGCAAGGACACATGTGTGTGTGTATGTACAGTATGTGTATATGTGTGTCTGTATTTGCATGTGCATATGCATATGCATATGCATATGCGCATATTTGTGTGTGTATGTGTACACTCTACTCACACAGGGGGCATGCTGGCCACAGCCTTCAGGCTGGTGGGGTTGCGGATGAGCTTGTCCAGCGTGTTGACATTGTCATTGAAGCGTGGCCGGGCGTTGCGGTCCTTCTGCCAGCAGTCTAGCATGAGCTGGTGCAGGGCAGCGGGGCAGTCCATGGGCGGGGGCAGGCGATAGTCCTGCTCAATAGCGTTGATCACCTGCGAACACCATGACAGGTTGTTTAATCCAGGATAAACAATAAACAATAAACAAACTACACACTCTGAGCTAGCCTTAGAGCCTGAGGTTAGCATAAGGAATTCATATTAAACATGTGCACATTCCAGAAATTGACACCATCAGTGATCTGTCATAATCTACTACCTTTCAATCCACCCAAACAGTGCAAGAGAAGATTGGTTTTCTGAGGGCAGAAGTCACACCTCTGTTTGGGTTACGGTCTGGTTAGGATTGGGGCTATAAATAAATATATGCAGAGATTAACCAATTTGAGAAATGTCATAATCTGCCATGATTTTTCGATTCACCTAAGCTAGCTTTTACAAACTTTAATTGCACAACAGCTCTGCAAATGCTGAAATGCTTTTCTGAATGTGACTCCAGGTCCGTCAGGTCACTGACAGGCCAGCAGGCACTGGAGCCTATGATTGGTTAAATTAGGGTGACCAGATTTGAGATGGTGAAAAAGAGGACACTTCAGCGGTGACGGTCGGGGGGGGGGGGGGTAGTTACGACAGGCCCTCGTGCATGCTATTGTCAAGGGCCCTAGTGCACACTATTTACTAGTTAAGAGGCGCACACACACAGACACACACACACACACACACACACACACACACATTAGGCGTGTATATACAGCCTCGGAAAAAATGAAGAGACCACTTCAAAATGATCAGTTTCTCTGGTTTTACTATTTATTGGTATGAGTTAAGGTAAAGTTAACATTTTAGTTTTATTCTATAAATTACTGACAACATTTCTACCAAATTTCAAATAAAAATATTGTCATTTAGAGCATTTATTTGCAGAAAAATGACAATTGGTCAAAATAGCAAAATAAATGGAATGTTTTCAGATCTCGAATAATGCAAAGAAAACAAGTTCATATAGATTCTTAAACTACACAATACTAATGCTTAAACTCCTTTTTTTGTTATTTTGACCAATTGTCATTTTTCAGCAAAAAATGCTCTAAATGACATTATTTTTATTTGAAATCCAGTAGAAATGTTGTCAGTAGTTTATAGAATGAAACAAAAGTGTTAATTTTACTCAAACACATACCAATAAATAGTAAAAAAAGAAAAACTGATAATTTTTTGAAAGTGGTCTCTTAATTTTTTCCGCGGCTGTATAGCCTATATAAAATAGTTAAACTTTCCTATGTTGTAATTATGTATAATCCATTGTGTCATCTCTCCTTTTGCAAAAGATAAAGCAACAACAAACTCTGATAGCTGGCCTCCTCATTAATATTAATGTCTTAAAATGGACAGTCGAATTAGTTACTTCGGCTATTGTATTGGGAAAGTAGACATGTACAAAAGAAAGCTATCAACAATAGCACTCTTACACACTAATGTAAACAAACGGTCAAAGTGCTGAAAGGTTCTTTAAAAACACGTATGAAAGGCACGATTTGTTGCGGCGGCACAGCAGCTTTACCAACATCTGAAAAACACATATACAATGAAACAGGCGCTCGGCGGCGACGTATCATTCAGGGCCTGTTTTGGAGCAGATTGCCTAGCAGTCCGTAGTCTCCCAATTTGCCAAGATGCTGATTGTGGATTATCATTCCCTAAAATCCACCTTCGGTAAGGTGTGCAGTGCACTGCTCTGCTATTGTTTCTGACATCTGTGACAGTGGCAACAGCCGAGTGATCTTTTTCCAAATTGAAACTCAAAAATACCTACCTGAGGGGCCGCATGGAGCAGGAGAGGCTGAATTGGCTGGCTATCCTTTCCATTGAAAAAGAATATCATGCATTACCACCTTTATGTTTGAAAGGTGCTTGCCTGTGTACTTTGCCTCTAGGTCTTGACGTTTAGATTTTGCGTCTAAATTAGATCGTCTCGTCACATGATCAAATAGAGACTTGACATTGGACAACAAAATATTACCCACAAATCATTGCATATCTGTATATGACAACAATACCAATGAAAATAAGAAATTATTCACTTAATTGAATAGTTTTTTTTAATAGTTTCCATAGTTTATGTAGGATAAGAATATAATTGTGTTATAGATTGCTACTGACTATTTCCTTTCTACAAAATAATACACACCATGACCGAGATAGGTTGGCCATTCCGAGGGTTTATATAGCATATGGTACTCCTTAGTAGCTATATTGTCAGTTGTTGATCGCTGCTGTGTTCCCAACACTCGGTCTCTTCGTGGAAAATGCTACACACAGGGACGTGTCAAAATCCCGGACGTTTTGGGAATCCCTGCCGGACGCATTTTTTAGGTCTCTAAAAGAGGACATGTCCGGGAAAAAGAGGACGTCTGGTCACCCTAGTTAAATACAGGCAGGGTGGGCCAGCACTGGATAGACGCTGTCCATCCAGATCATTTACAGATCTGCTGACCCTCCAGGCCAAAGAGCAGTGAATCAGTGAGGAGATTTGAGCACTGCTGTGCACAGACAACACCACCACACCACCACCCCTTCACCTCCCCTGCTGTGCCAAGGCTGGTCCACCCATTTAACAATCAGGGCCCTCACTCATGCTAACACACTAGCACTGGCACGCTGTTGACGGAGCTGAAGGGCGCTTCTTTCTGCTCAACGCCCGCGCCTATTTTAAGCAAGCTTCTCGTCGCCCTCCTCATTTTATCTACTATTGGATAATCCACTTGCTTGAAATTACTTTGCTAAAGCCGCCAGGTACAGTAAAGCATGAAATTGCAGGAATGTGCAGTGTGTGTGTGTGTGTGTGTGTGTGTGTGTGTGTGTGTGTGTGTGTGTGTGTGTGTGTGTGTGTGTGTGTGTGCAGATCTCTGTGTGAGGAGTGTGTGTGTTTCCACCCAAGGTTGCTGAGATTTATGAGATTTTATATTAGCATTGAGCATTGCATGAAAAAGGCCTCTGGAGTCTGTTTCTCTGTCTTTCTCTCATCTCTTTGTGTGTTTCCAAGAACGAGACACAAAGGCCATGGAATCTTCCAATATCGAGGTGATAACTAATGCGCTGACTATCTGGTGTTTCTCACAGGTCAGCAGCGGAATAGGTCGCCGTGGAAACGCATGGGACCTGGGGGGCCTTGCCATTTTGGCATTTTTAAGCACAAGTTCACAGGGGGTCTACTGAAGGGACAAGAGCATCTTGCTGTTCGAATGATTGATTGGCTGGGCTATAAGAAGGAAGAAGAGAGTGCTTTAATGAAAAGCTGACACTTGTCACATTTCTTCCTTTTTTCCCCCCCTGAAATCTCCTCATGTCTGCCGAAAGACTGATTGCGTATCGCTGATTACGGGGTGGGATCTTGGCTGCAATTCAAAAGCCAAAATATTCTTGGTTTAGCTTTTATAGCCGTGCTTGTCCTTTGTCCTGTCAGGTCACATCATTTTTTCTTCTTTGCAGGTAAATAACTCAAGGACAACCGGCAGTGTTTTTAAGCTAATCATATTTAAAAGGGGAAAAATGCTGGTGGTTACAGTAGCATGCTGGCAAGACACAGCATGGGTTAACATAGCCTATGTCTCTGTGTGTGTGTGTGTGTGTGTGTGTGTGTGTGTGTCTGTTCAGCATGTGTTAACACACATGTGTGTGTATGTGTATGTGAATGTGCAGCATGTGTGTGTGTGTGTGTGTGTGTGTGTGTGTGTGCAATGTGTGTGACACAAGATAAGACCTGCCAACACAGCCCAGTGTCCCACCCATCCACCCCCACACCCCTTCCTTGGCCCACAGAATGACACATCTGCTCTTCTGGCCGGAGCCTCCCCTGCAGCGTCCAGACCCCGCAGCTGGCTAAAGAGAGCACAGGCAATGGATCCCGCGGCACCCGCTTCATTCCAGCGGACACCGAGACAGCCAGCCGCGCCACCCGCTCTGGCCGCGCTCTCGCTATTATCCCTCTCTCTCTTTCATTCTCTCCCTGTCTCTTGCACTATTTCTCTCACTCTTTCTCCCTCCTGATCTCACTGTCTCTTACGCACACAGGCAAACAAACATGCACTTCATGTGACACTTTCTCTCTCTCTCTCTTTCTCCAGAAAGAACAGGACAAATCTGCCATTTCATGGTAACCCTGCAGCCAATCTAGCCCAGAGACCCATATCTATGAAATCTGGGGAAAAAAGCTCCTAGTATAATTCTCCATCTTTATGGGACGTGCTTCATTGCACGCAGTTATATTTTCCTAGTTGGCCGTCTGTTAGATTACCCAAGCCCCCGTACCGTCACGTAGCCATAAACCTACATCCACACAGACACACACACACACAGACAAGCAACGCCAGCTGGGCGCAAACATGGGCGTTAGCGCACATCTGTACAGTGTTCTGTGCTGAATTTACTCAGGCCTGCATATGTTTTGTCTCTAAGTGGCCTTGACTCCATAAGAAGAGTGGAATGGGGACACTCACATCTTGGTTGGACATGTCCCAGTAGGGTCTCTCGCCGAAGGACATCACCTCCCACATGACGATGCCGTAGCTCCACACGTCGCTGGCAGACGTGAATTTCCTGTATGCGATGGCCTCGGGGGAGGTCCACCTCACGGGAATCTTCCCACCCTGATGCAACACAGATGACAGACAGACAGACAGAGAGAGAGAGAGAGAGAGAGAGAGAGAGAGAGAGAGAGAGAATAACAAAGATAAATGTTACTTTCGCCGGCCACCTGACTGTGTTCAATCAATACCAAACTAACCCTGTGTGTGAACGAAACAGCTTATCATTCTGCCTGTTGTGTTTCATCATCCCAACAACGTCTCCGCTTTCATTCCAGCATGATGTGCTTGATGAGCTGATTAGTATAATATACTATAGGAACATATCATACATAACAAGGCAAAGACTAAAAATGAGTTACACAGTCAAATACAATTTCTTCTTTAAATACATATTGAATACATATATTCATTTATATTATTAAATACATATATCTGAAACCATTATCTTTAACTGTTGTGTACATAAGTCAGTAGAGAGGGATTATCTTCCCAGAATACAGGCCACACATGGTCGCTGCACGACTAAAAGGGACGCAGTGGGTTGTGACAGATGTCATCAAACAGAGTGATAATACAGAGCAGTAATTTCATACCACTCAAAAGAAAAATACTTTATTTGTGAGGCTGTACTAAACACATTTAACTGTGTAGCAGGCATCTAGGGATAGTGGACGAAGTAAGAAAAAGATAGCAAGACATAAGGCAAGCTAAAGTAAAGACTGTTTTTAACATGGTCAAAATGAGAGGAAATGGTGCCTGCAGTACTGCTTCCATTGTTTCTGGAAGTTTCTCCTATCCACAGCGGAATACAAACTCGGTCACTACTTGTGCTTCTCCTCCTGTAATTTCGCCCCAAACTCACACTTTTCCCTTGACCCTCCCATGAATGCATCAGAAAAACGCAACTTATCATTCTGCAGCAGGCAGAATTTGGTGTTAGCCATGTGCGGTCTGTTCGTACATACCATGCAGTTTTTGTATGCGCACGTTACGACAAACAGGTGCTAGCGTGCTAGTACATCTGCCCCTGTGTGTTAGCATGAATAACATCATGATTGTGATGATTGATGAAGTCACGCACGGATCCCCCACCCCAAGTCCCTCTTGATCTATGCAGGGGATAAACAATGGCACAATTATGAAGCCTGGGGTTTGCACTGGCTACTACTGAATCTCTGAACAATGCTTTCTCCTCCATCATGTCCCCTGAGTTAAGGCTTTGTGTATGAGGCGCTCTAGCACACTCGCTCATGGGCCCGACCGCTGGGACAATTAGCCCCAAACCAGCCATGTTGTGGTGGACCAGGCAGCATGTCCAATCTCACACCTCTATCCATCCTTCGCAGCCCTGCCTCCCTTCACTCCCTTCCTTTGCTCCCTCGTTCCTTATTGACCCAGCCCAGTAGGGGCGGGTGGGTTGGGGGGCAGATCCATAGACGGCTCCAAATGCAATTTGCCCTCTGTGCATCGATCCACATCAAATGCGTCCAACTCTGCTCTTTTTTTCTCCACACGCCCATCGCCTGAAAGAGGGGAGTTTGAATAGAGTGAGATGGGCCAGGGCTTGGGCTGTTGCTTCTCGAGCCTGCACAAAGCGTGTCTGTTTGTAATTGGTCTACCTGGGGCCTCCGGGCAGGGCAATGTATTGCACTGATTGAAATTGACAGGCGCTTGTTTAAGATTCCCCGCACACCTGTTTGTGTGCCACTTCCATATCCGGGGCAGCGAGTGA
>NC_137923.1:18200917-18233417 GCF_963457725.1 Sprattus sprattus
GGGTTGGGTGAGGGGGCAGAAAGTTGGTTTGATGGTGTTGAGTGCTGGACCCCCCCCCCCCCCCTTTCAGCATCGCAAATGGCTCCTGAAGCCTGGATGTGCCTCGCCCCAACATGTCCGCACATTGGCCATTGATCCTGCATGAGTTAAACACACCCAACATGCCTGCAGACAGCCGTGGACAGGCAGGGTTAATGCACAGCTCCGGCGGCGCTTGGCAGCTGGCATTTATCATAACCAGATGAGCTTCTGACAGGCTTTGTTAGGTGTCTGAGGACAGCATGTGAAGGCTCACATTTGTCACGTTCTTCCTTAACATATGAATGGGAGGGGGTTGGGGGGGGGGGGGGGGGGGTGGTGATGGTCAGACCACCCTCTCCGTTCCACCTCAAATACTGACAGTGCAGCTCACTTTGCTCGGGGAATCTCATGCCAGGCATCACAGCAGCAAATCAATTCCCAACGAACCTGATTGGGTAATAGGTGTGCCGGACGGCTGTTAATCGGAGTGGAATCGAGAAGAAAATACCGAGGACAAGCGTCGGCAGCATCTCAGGCAGAGTTTGACGATTCTTAAAAAATTGAGAAAGAGAGAAAAGAAAGGAGACGAATAAAAACGAAAATTCTCCAGGTGAGGAGGGGGCTCTCACCCCTCCGCTCTCGCTGGAGTGCAAATAGTTTCGTTTTTCCATTTGAAACTGCACTGGACCATCCAGACCCGTAATGGAAGATGCCAGACAGCCAGCCAGCTGCATTTTTCACTGTGGGGCAGGAGAGAGGGGGGGGGGGGGGGGGGGGTAGGATGGGGGGTGGTGGGTATTTTTCAATTTTAACACCCTAAGCCCAACCCTACCCCGCCAACCCCCACCACCACCACCACCACTGCTCCCAAGCCAAAGCTATCATTCCCAGTAAAAGCAGCCCAATGACCCACAGTGGCCACAGGATGGCGGACGGCTGCCCAGGACAGATGGTGTTAGTCCAAGGGCCTTGGCGTTTGGTCCCCTCATGGAGAACTGGGATGGTAAACTGTGCCTGTTTTTTGTTGTTGTTTTTCTATTTCAGGGAAAATGAAAACCATGTTCTTGTTCTGAGCACACCTGATTGAATCGAATAAATCATAACTTCTGCAAGGGGGAGGTGTCATATGTGACTGTTTTATGCATTCCAGAAGTTTCACAAAATAAAAACAAGGAAAAGTAAAAAAAAAAATAGATCTATAAAATGCAGAAGGCTGTGACCATATGCTTAGAAAAAAGATGCAAATAGAGAGAGCAGGGTGGATAAACAAACAGTTGCTGGAGGCAGTGGAGTGGAGCTACCTGAACGTCCCTGGAGGGTCAGGAAGGGTTGACAGATGAGCTCTCCCCCTGACCTTACCTCTCTGCTGGGCTTGAGACGGCCCTGGATGCCACTCCAGCATGACCTCCATGCTACTGGCTGCCTATAAACTCACAGCATAGCCAAACACACACAACCCACAACACTCCCTTACAGGAGCGCCAACACACACACCTCACAAGACTCCCCAACAGGAGCAGGCAAACACACACACCTCACAAGACTCCCCTTACAGGAGCGCCAACACACACACCTCACAAGACTCCCCAACAGGAGCAGGCAAACACACACACCTCACAAGACTCCCCTTACAGGAGCGCCAACACACACACCTCACAAGACTCCCCAACAGGAGCAGGCAAACACACACACCTCACAAGACTCCCCTTACAGGAGCGCCATCACACACACCTCACAATACTCCCCTAACAGGAGCAGGCAAACAGATAGATGAATGGGTGAAAAAATGGATGGATGGAGGGATGGATCAGCAGGATAGGTGATGGTGCCACGTGCCAAATCGATAAGTGGATGTATGGAATTTCTGGGTTGTTTCCTAGAGTGGATGTCCAGAACACACACACACACACACACACACACACACACACACACACACACACAGACACACACAAACACACACACACTCACCCCCCCCACACACACACACACACACACGTCGAGCCCGCTCCCTAATCTGCAGTAAACCCTGTGTGAGGGCACTGCCCTGGGCTCAGGGTAAACCACAGGGTTAATAACATGCAGTTTAGAAACCATCCAACAGCAGCATTTTGTGTAGAAATGCAGCACATTTAATTGGTGGCCGAAACAGTACAGGGAGGCAAAATTAAAAGAAAAAAAATGGGTACTAATTTATCGCAGGAGGTCAATGTGAGAGTAAATCAGGCCCTGTCAGCGAAATGTAATTTCCCTGTGATTCCCGTGGCCTTGCCGACCGCGCCGTGGCCTTGCCCACCATGCCGTGGCCTTGCTCTGAGATTGCCTGCGCTTGGCTCATAACGGTCAAGGTCACAGAGCCAAGGGGCCGCCACCACCGCCGCAGTTAATTAACGGTGAACTCGATCCGCTCCCTCGTACAAACCCACGCGCCAGGATAGCACTCACACCACCAGCCCAGTCAAAGGCATCGCCCTCACACACACACATAAACGGCATCTCCCTCAGATAAATGTGAAAACGTGTGTGTGTAAAAGTTGTAAACATCAACACAAATTATGCGATAACTCTATATTACTGACTGAATTGTCAATTGCCAACTGAGTCTTTGAAATTATAATTATAATTCTGTATAATTTAGTTTTTACTCTTATTATAGTTACCATATATAGCTGTAGTGTTATAGTTTATTGGTGGAGTGATATTATTGAAATTAACCACTAGAACATAATGTTTATTGAGCTGCAGCAAGAGTCTCATCTTAAAATCGTAACAACCAACCATTTCTTCCTCAGTTACGGATTCATAATTATATGGTTGTAGCAGATAGAGCCAGAGCATAAAATGGCAGAAGATGACATCAATTTATTCAATGTATTCAAATGACCTAACATGAGTATTACTATCCTCAGTAACGTGTTTACTATTTAAGATGGGAAACTGCAATATTACTAATGCCAATCAAAGCCATGTCAGGGAACTCCTGTAACCTCGAGGTGAATGTGACCCATGGGGTAATTAAAAGCCACTGGATTGATGGATGGATGGATGGATGACAAAATCCCTTCCAGCCATTTGAACACCCTGTTCACACTTGTATTTCAGCTTCTTGTCAATCAGCAGTCTCCACGGGGGGCTTGTGCCGTGTCTGCTCGGCTTTTCGTCGGAGAAAAGCACAAAGCACAAAAAGCCTTCACACGTCACCTGGAGGAGCTTACAGCCTTGACGCCTTTGTCTCCATCGTTCCTCCATCTTGAAAAAAAACAATGCCCAGGCATGGTGCAAAAGCAGGCTTACAACACAAAGGGACATATTCATACGGCAGAGATAGTGTATCGCATTTAATGCAAGGTCTGATTGAGGCCGTCGCTTTCAAATGCTGCCCTGCTGTCCTTCGCCCTTTGAACACCAAGCAACAAAGCTGAGAGATTGCAATGTTAAGACATTCATAAACATTTAGCACAAATGGCTTTTAGCCGAATTATTGATATATACTAGTGGTGCTTTTTTTTTTAGTTAAGAATTACAGATCTGCTGCTCAGAGTAACTCATGAGGAGTAGTTCTCCCAGGGTACAGAAAGTAGTAATAAATACGACGAGAAATTGTCCATGCCTGGCTGGAGTCCTACAGTACTCAGTAGCCATCCACAGTAGTCTCTGTGCCTGAAATGAACTCCTCCTGATTTCAGATCAGTCCATCCACCCTTAGCGCTAACACATCACAGGCTACCACTGCACTCCAACCACGCTATCCGCTCATGTTTATTTCAAAAGGGGGGGTTGAGAGAGGTCTCAATGGGACCACATTACATTTGGGCCTAGGCAAATATATACTCACACACACACAAACACAGCTCAAGGACATCCCTGCAGTCGAACCGCTCGGTAGCAAACCTGGAGAAAGGGCAATTGGGGGGGGTCTTACCAGGGAGCTGGTGTAGGTGGGGTCGGACGTGTCGTCCTGCAGGTAGCGCGAGAGGCCGAAGTCGGACACCTTGCACACCAGGTTGCTGTTGACCAGGATGTTGCGGGCAGCCAGGTCCCGGTGGACGTAGTTCATCTCCGACAGGTACTTCATCCCCGCGGCGATACCGCGCATCATGCCCACCAGCTGGATGACGGTGAACTGGCCATCATTTTGCTGCAGTGGTTGGGGTGAGGGGGAGTGGGTGAGAGAAGCGAGAGTGTGAGTGCTTGTGTGATGGGGGGGGGGGGACAAAACAAAGGCAATGTCACATAACTGTCAGCGGTAGCTCAGGTCCTCCTCCCACACACACAGAGTGTTTATTATATTTATGAGGCTGTATAGGTGGGGGAGGTCACTGGTGAAGGCCAAAGCCCCTTGGGGTGTGTGTGTGTGTGTGTGTGTGTGTGTGTGTGTTCTGGGCAGTTTTCATTTTGTATGAGCTCTGGGGAAATGATATATGGTAACACGCGCATGGTTAACTGGCTTTAGGAAACGATGGGAGGCAAGGTAGGATCGCCGCGCATCAGAACATCACAGACTTTCATATATTACGCAAGGGGTTTGATTCTTCTGAATGCGCTCCATTGGAAGCCATTGATGGACTGAACATTGTCTGTTCTATTGATCTGAAACCTCTTCTTTTTTTTTGCTCTCAGAGAAAATGTCAGTTTCCCTAAGGCCTTGCTCTTGATAAAACTATTCTGCTAAAAAACACATTCAAAACATGCTGAAAGACATGAAAATGTGGGTCTTTGAGGTTAGAAGACAGATAAACCTAGTACCGCCACCCACACCCCTCCCCACTCCACCTCTGTCCGTGTCTGAAGTGCATTCTTTGAACCTTGCGCTCACCAGCAAACATGGGGGTAGGAAGATCGATGGGAACACAAGTCAGTTGTGGCGGCAAGCAAAGCCAACTTCAAAGGGGCTCTTTAAACCAGCACTAGATCAAAGCTGAGAGAAAACCAATCCATGAGATTGGGGGAAAAATGGGCTGAACATTGATTAAGCAGTTTATTCTCTCACTCCACGTGGCAGAGTTGAAGAAAAAAAAGTGCCACATGGAGTCTATTAAGGGCTCCAGGCGTAAATAGTAAAGGGGAGAGGAGAATGCAAAAGCCTGGAAAGATGCTTCATCACATTTAATGAAGAGGCTACATCTCTATCCCATGACTTGGGGAATGCCATTTATTATTCTCCACGCGCAGTCAAACTTATTTACTTATGTGTCTTATCTCTGTGTGCTTGTGAGTCCTGATGGAGTAATGACGTGTGATGATTTTCCAGCTGGAATGTGCCAGTGAGCAACCTTTATCTCTGCATTTCCCAGTGGTGATTGTGAATGCTGAATCCGAGGGAGTTCTAGCTCACATAGGTCCACAAACAAGCAAACAGCAGGGTCTTTCACTTTTCAGCCAACCATCTCAAGAAAATAACCCACAGCTCCAATCTCATTGAAACCCACACCGCAAACTGTAAGAAAGCTATTGTTGTGAACTGTGAAGTTTCACAGGTCCAGACATGACTTTGGCATCATGTGGTAGAAGTTAACAATTTGGAGACAACTCATGGACTAAAGGTCCATATTAAGGAGCACCAATGGGGCTAGCCTTTTAGTGGTTCTGTTATCGATAACGTCCGTGTTTGCCTTCTGTGTTTGCCATTTGTACTTTTAGCAACCGGCTTTTAATCCTCCTCCAAGAGACATTAGGGTAGGTTTCGAAATTTCAAATGCCACTAATGGTAGTTGGTCCCGCCCTGATTTAGTCAACATTTCAGCATGGTTGTCTCCAAATGGATGTCTTGTCATCTCACACATATCCACAAGCAGCTCGCGTCCACCTCCACCTCTTTAGCCACCCACCCTGAGGAAGGAGTCCAGCGCTCCATTCTCCATGAACTCTGTGACGATCATGACGGGCCGACTCTTGGTGACCACGCCCTCAAGACGGATGATATTCGGGTGGTCAAACTGGCCCATGATGCTGGCCTCTGACAGGAAGTCCCGCCTCTGCTTCTCTGAGTAGCCCGCCTTCAGTGTCTTGATGGCCACGTAGATCTCCCGCTTGCCTGGCAGTTTCAGACGGCCCTTGTACACCTCCCCAAACTCACCTATAGAGAGGAAGGCACAGCATGCACGATTTACTTTAAAGAGGTACGCTATCTCACAGCATTCAAGAGTATTTTCTCCATACATCATTCTTCATTTTTTATCTATTGGGGAAAAGACTGATAAAGGACTGAAAATGTTTCACATGGTTTTCAAATCTCAGTGATGTGTTGAGGGGTCCTCTGTGGTTTAGAATGAAGGAAAACATTACAGGGTTTGGAAACTAAGAAACGCTTCCTTCTTTTTACTACTTTTCCTATTCTTTGTACGTCGCTTCAGACAAAAGCGTCTGCTAAATGACTAAATGTAAATGTAAATGCAATCAAGACGAGAAATCTAAACAGAGGATTTAGAAAGTAAGACCAGTGTTTTCCTCAAAATTTATATCTCTAGGGAATTGCCCTGCACATACATACTGCAGGAAGACAAGCCCTGCACATCAAGCAAAAAATACAATGAAATGCAAAAGGGTCGATGCAAAATGTACATCTCTAGGAATTCTCACATTCTCACACACTTATCTACTGCAACCCTGTTCACAGTAAGAGCCGTATTTGTTTCACAGCTTAGTGGTATCCACATGGAATGCTTTGGCAGAATAGCTAATTAACGGCAGCACACTGGTAAGCATATGAGTGTGTGTGTGTGTGTGTGTGTGCTACAGTAGGAATCAGCATCAGCGTCTAGCCTGAGCAAAGGCAATAGGTTTTCCGGGAGCAGACACC
This sequence comes from Sprattus sprattus, assembly GCF_963457725.1. NCBI lineage: Eukaryota > Metazoa > Chordata > Actinopteri > Clupeiformes > Clupeidae > Sprattus > Sprattus sprattus. The sequence continues at coordinate 18,207,735 of NC_137923.1, forward strand.
TCCAGGGACGGGACCTGGAGGCCTGCGATTCTGTGTCAGTGCTATTTCTGTGACACTCCAGCCCTGGGACAGGTGGCCTACATGCTGCTGGAATAGGGCACTTGCCACAAACACAGACAAGCACATTCACTCTAGCGTAACACAGGAACACAGTCAGACACACACACGTACAGACAAACACACGTACAGACACACACACTAACACACACACACACACACACACACACACACACACACACACACACACACACACACACACACACAAACACACACACACACAAGCACACACACACACACACGTACACACAAACAGACAGTATCTGCACATTAACATACATGAGACTCATACTCACAAGCACACAACGAGGCGTGCATATACAGGCACACACACATGTATGTTTAAATCGACTGGCATTACTGTGAAAGAGCTGTATAGAATATAAATATGCATACATACATAATGAGACACACACACACACACATACACACACACACACACACATACACACACATTCACACACACACACACACACACAAACCCACACACACACACATACACATACACATACACATACACATACACATACACATACACATACACATACACATACACATACACATACACATACACAACACACACACACACACACAATAAAGCAAATGCATCTTTACCTGCCCCAATAACCTCTTCAATTTTGACAGTGGAGACATCGATCTCCTTGGCGAACTCACGCACAGCCTCGTTGGGGTCCTCGTAGGTGAAAGGGTCAATGTAGATCTTCATCCCTGGTGAGCCTGAGAAGTGGGTCGGGCAGCCGATGGGGGAGTGGCAGTTAGTCAGATCAGGTCTCAAAGAGAGTTCTAGAACAATTAAGAATAGGTATTAATGCCATGTTTCAATTGAAGGGAGGTCTTTTTCTGAGCCTGCAAGTTTATGTTTTCTTTTCCTTAAAATGAATGTGCTTAGCCAGCTCAACCTTTGTTTTGTGTGAGTATCAGTGTGTATGAGAGTGTGTGCATCTACCCATGTATCTGTGTGTATGTATGTGTTGTATGAACGAGCGTATGTGTGAGTGAGTTTTTGTGTGTATGCGCCCATGTATGAGTGTATATCTGCCTCTATGTGTGTCTATGCGAATCTGTATCTGAGTGTGTGTGTTGTGTGTGTGAGTGTGCGTGTGTATCTGTGTCTGTCAGCGTGTAGAAGAGTCAGTAATAAGAAAAGGTCTGACAAACAGGCTGCACAAATGAGCCCAAGCTGTACTGAATGCACCTGGCTAATAACCCCTTGCCAAAGCACACTTCAACAAGCCCCTGCCACACAATAAAACAATTGGGCTCCATCATTAAAAAGTGCGAGCTGGGGGTAGGAGACAGAGGGAAGAAATGTGCACTCGACCCTCTCGCTGCCTCCTCTCCTCTCCCTTTTCTCTTCTCTTCTCTCCTCGTCTCCTCCTCTCCTTGGGAGGGAGTGCGCTTTGACAGAAATTAATCCAATTTCCCTGCGATACTCGTCCCAAAGGGACCTCGTAAACAGATAAAACTGTGGCGATATCAAATTGCTCCTTGTCGAAGCAAGAGGTGTGGGGTCTGGGAAATTTCAAGGTGTTGATTATTTCTATGAATAAAAAGAAAGGAGTAAGAAAAGAAAAGAAGAGAAAAGAAAAGCAAATATACCTGGTGCCCTTCCCTGCTTGTTCTACTGCTCTGACAGAGAAGATACAGTAACGCAATCCTCCACTAGCGGATATTACATGAACGAGAGGTAATAAGAATGACAGCGAAGGACACGCTCAGATATGGACTGTAATGATGAGGCCTGAGATCTGAGTGGAAGGCACATAGGTGAAAAAAAAAAGATTAAAAGACAAAACCAGGTCACCCTTTGTACTGCAGTACACCCGGTACAATGTAACTGCACCATTCAGTGCAACGTAGTCAAGTGTTTCATGCTAAAAATAAAGGTACTATCATGTTGAGATATTTCGATAGATAGTAAGAAGAATCAGTGTTCACTGAATTACTATGCTATCTTGTGCTTTTATACTTTCATATTTTTAATTTATAAAGAAATAATGTGTGCACTGACTGAATATTTGAAGCATCAAGTATGTGAAAGACAGCTTGCTTTATCTTCACCTGAAAGGAGCTTTAGTTGTTTTAAATAGAGATATAGAAATAAGAATGACTGGCCTTGATCATGGAAGTCTCTGAACTACAAGGTTGAGAAACAAAGCAGGCTATGTATAGCACGCGCTCACTCACATTCACATACGCAATCAAACCAGCAGCCTTTTATTACAGAAACACATTTCTCTTTCATCAATAATTAAAACCGCAAACAGTTTGCCTCCGTTTTCATCTGGTGTAACACCCACTTACTGTTCCGCTAATATTTTATGGCTAAGATAAAAATATAGATATACTATGTGTGTGTGTGAATATTTTATGCTTGCTTGATCTCTGCACTGCACACCAATCCAAAGGCTGCCCTATTTCTGCCCTTTATATGATTTCATCCTATGGGAGCAAGAGAAGAGGGGTGGAGGGAGAAAAAGAGGAAAGGGAGCAGGCAAAGAGAGATAGAGAGAGAGAGAGAGGGAGAAAGAGAGGGAGAGATGTATAGCCGGAATGAACTAGGGCAGTTGTGACCTCAAACACATGATATAAACAGCTCTATCTTTTTTTCTTCCCCAGCCGATTCACTGCAGTCATCTGAAATAAACTGTGTGAAGATGTGTGACCGGGATCCTATAATCACCAGATACACACAGATTTATCATACACTTACGCATGTCTAGTGCCGCTTCGGCTCTTTCAAAAGTAAAAAGCAGTGCGAGAGCCAGCGAGACCGCAAAGCAATATGGCTGCTTAAAAGTCAGAACAGTTATCTCTTCTCTTCCCAGTTAATGAAATCTCTCTATTCCCGGGGCTTTCATTAAAACAAAATATTCTTTATATCTGAGCTTACTTACACAAACATAGAACGATTACCACCACTAGGCCCACAAATGACTAAACTGAGTAAAAGTTAAGAGAGAGAGAGAGAGAGAGAGAGAGAGGGAGGGAGGGAGGGAGAGAGAGAGAGAGAGAGAGAGAGAGAAAGAGAGAGAGGGAGAGAGAGAGAGATAGAGAGAGAGAGGCAATACATGGGCAACTGAAAACCGCAGCTTTGCCTCAGTGCGTCAGTGCACTAAACACAATCAATACACACAACACTGAGGGCCTGATTTACTAACAGGATTGCGCCCATTTCTGGCGTAAAATAGCGGTCGTAAACATAAAACGGTATTTACTAAGGGGGCGCATTTGAGTAGAGTCGCATATCAACGCTTTGGGGGTGTGTACCTGCCAACAAGTGGGATGTCACGAAACGTGGGTGGTAACGTGCTATTTAATGGGAGGAGTGCGCCTAATGATGTATTGCGTGGAATTTACTAAACTGCCTGGCGAGCGCACGTCCCTGATTTGCGGGCTAAATTCTCCGCCTCATAAAAGCACGTCTTAACAGAAAGCGCATTTTCATTGAGTCTGAAAATTGATATGGCAGCAGTTATAAGAGCAAGGAGAAGACAGAGACAGCGCACAGAAATATTTTTTTCAACTCGTATAACACATTTTCAGTTAAGCGAACCACAAATCATTAGACGGTACAGGCTAACCAGCCACGCTATACTTCAATTACTGGACCAGATCAGAGAGACATCCAACCCTCCACCCAGCGATCACATTCCATTCCATCAGTTGTTAAAGCTAATTTGCAAATATTGGCCTCCGGATAATTTCAACCAGTTTGTGGAAAAGTGAATTCCCCTTTCCACCGTCAACATTAACATTGACTTATAACTCACGTTGCCCCGCAGACACGGGAGAAAGACACTTCACTCTCGTTGCTTGCAGGAGCGAGAGAGAGAGAGAGAGAGGCATTGAACTCGCGCACACACACACACCCACACACACACAGAGCGAGTTCGGCTCTGAACGCAATTGTGGACTTTGAAATCGCAAACTTTCCGAACGTAATCGGAACCATTGATTGCACCCACGTCCATATATATTGTAGTGAACCCATGTCCCTTGTAGAAATTATTAATCTCGCCATGTACACATTTATATTGTTATAATAGACAGTTTATGCATTAATGCCACCAATAGCATATTCTTTATAATCGTGTTCTTTTAAACATCTCGCTATAGGTGATGGCGGGCAGAACAACAATATAGCAGCGCACACATTGAATCAGGTTCAGTGATTGAGCGAACGTGAACCAATATATATATATATCTCCACCTCGCTGAACCTTCATTTTCTCTTCCTAAATAAATACCACGGAAAATGCGCAAAAAACACTGTGCGTTAATGTGCGACAGCAGTTTAAGCAGCGGTCGCAGTGTTAGTAAATCAGGCCCTATATAGGGCGAAGTAAACACAGATTGCCCAGCGCGATCTGGTTTGATAAATACCAAGTTAAATGCGCAAAAACACCGTGCGTTAATTTGCGAACGCAGATTAAGCAGCGCTCGTATATAAGTAAATCAGGCCCTGAGTGTCAAAAGACACACAGAGAGATCAGTAGAGGCATACGGTATCATGCCCGCACACACAGACACATACATATACACACACACACACATACAGTATCATGGAGAGAAGACTAAACATAGATAGAAGTCAAGGAGGGCAAGTTATGCCCCTGAGCCCTGGTAATGCCCCTGGGTGAGAGTACCAACGCAGAGGGCAGAGGGAGGCAAGATCGTTTTAAATCCCTGCCCCTCCAGCTGTGTACCAACACTTCCAGCCTTGCAAGAGTTGAGGGAGCCGGCCTGACTACTCTTGTTGAGGATCTGGTGAAAGAGGGCCGTTCATTCATATGGACATTCCTGCATGCATTCAGTCAGGGAGCACACAGTCTGGCCATTCTGTTGTGTGTCTGATGGTATGAAAGGTTTCTTGATAGCAGCGGACAGATCTGGGGCCTGTTCTGAGCCCAAACCCCTTGACATCTGAGATACTATATATAGATACTATGCATGGGACTATGAGTGTGTGTGTGTGTGTGTGGGGGGGGGGGCAATACCATCACTTATGCTTTCATATTAAGGAGAGCTAAAGTGATGGCGGCACTGTAAAACCTCTGACTGTAAAGTCCAGAGCTCTCACTCCATTTCACTTCCAGTTGGGCTTATTGTAAAATAAAAGAGGGACTGTAACTCGGAGTCAAGTCTGGTGCTAACCGAGGGACCAAGGCACATCAAAGTTGGAGCCTTCCAAGGCCAGCATAAAAATGGAGGCCTCTTACAAGCCGCTGCAGTTACAGGCCTTAAAGGCCAGAATACATAAGTAAATCATAAACACACACACACACACTGACATTCTATCTCTCTCTCACTCCTATTCTCTCTCTCTTTCTCTCTCTCTCTCACACACAGACACACACACACATTCTATCTCTCTGTCACTCCTATTCTCTCTCTCTCTCTCACACAGACACACACAAACATTATATCTTTCTCTCTCCCTCTCTCTCACCCACACACACACACACACACAGACAGAGAAACACAAATTATATATCTCTCTCTCTCAAAGAGACACACACACACATTATATCTTTCTCCCCCCCCCCCTCCTCTCTCTCTCTCTCTTACACACACAAACAGCCACACAAATGATCTCTCTCTCTCACACACACACACGCACAGACACACACATTCACACACAGACGCACACACACACAGAGACACATACACATACACACACATAAAAGGTACCCTGTTGAGTTCATCCACACAAAACAGCACTATAAACAGAAGAGACCACAGTTCCCTTCTCGACTCGAGTGCAGTCCCTGAGGTTGGTAGCCAAGGCCATGTTGGACCAGCAGCCACTGTGATGCCTGCCTCTTAACGAGGCCCAGAAACAGCAGCTCATAGGCTGTGTGTGTGTGTGTGTGTTTGTGTGTGTGTGTGTGTGTATGTGTGTTTGAGAAAGTGTGAGAGAGAGAGAGGGAAAGGGAAAGAAAGGCAGAGAGAGGGATAGAGAAAAATTGTTGGAAAGAAAACGAGAGCCTGAATCCAGACGAATGTACACCCAAAGCCTCTGAACAGCAGCCTTTAACAGAGTCCACAGAAGCACAGAGAGCTCTGTCTGTGCTTGGCTGCATCTTGAGAGAAAGTTGGAGAATCTTCTGTCTTGCTTTCTCTTGCTTCCCCCCCTCCCCCCCAACACACACACACACACAAACTCATAGAAAGAGGAAAGATGAGAGGGAAGTGCGTGTCTCTCAAAGGTCTCTTGACTCTTTCCCTCCCCTCGTTATTCCAACTCTAACTGAGGCTTGATGATTTTGTGGGGCATCTTGACCCAAAAAAGCTCCTATATTCTTTTATTTTCATGAACAAAAGTACACTGCATAAATCTCCAAAAGGGAGTAATGGCCCTTCATATGAATAAAAGCAGGAAGCTGCTAATACTTATTATTTGCTTCTGCCTACTAACTGCTTGTTTTCATTTATGTGACAACCATTTGCTACTGTTTATTTTAATGATAGACATGTACTTAATTGGCACTATGTACAAACAGAGAAAGTGGTATTTCTAATTAGAACATTGCTTTTCATATTATGAAGCAACTGATCTGATGACTGCAGACATCCAAGGCCAGAACTTTATAATTTGGACACTTGTAAAGAAATGAAGAAAATATTCTGTGCTACACAGATATTTCGTTTGAGCCTTTTGTTCTGTAAATTGTTTATTTGATGAGCGAGGCTGTCTGTGTCTCACATCTTCTGTTGCATTGCCATGACGTTAATTGCATTCTGCTGGCAAAAAAAAAATCTGTCCAACCCTTGTAACAATGTAAGAAAGAGACTGACTGAAAGGGGAGGTTGGAGAGGCGAGAGAGGGAAAGAGAGACGAGAGACGAAAGACGAGAGAGAGAGAGAGAGAGAGAGAGAGAGAGAGAGAGAGAGAGGGAGAGAAAGGGAGAGAGAGAGAGAGAGAGAGAGAGAAGGGCTAGAAAGAAAGCCCCAGCTGTCAGTCATTACCCAGTTCCGGAGGAAACTTGGGTATCAAGATTTTATCTGAAATGTGTCAATCAATTGTCATTTTCAGTCGAGTGTCATTCTTACCCAGAGGAAGGCTGAAGGAAAGGTGGGGGTGGATGTGGTCGTAGTGATGGGGTGTGTGTGTGTGTGTGTGTGTGTATGTGTGTGTGTGTGTGGGGGGGGGGGGGGGGGGGGGGGGGCAATCGAGTGTTGGTGTTGGTGGTAGCCTATTATTTATTTATTTCTTGACTTTCTGTTTTTTTTTTCTCTGTGGCTGACAGTATCAGATTGTGGAACTCACCTCTTCCAGTGCTGTAATGCTGGAGCTTGTCACTGTACACCGGATCTTTGGAGTAGACCCGTTTCCTGGCCAGTCAGTGAAGAAAGGAGCCATACGATGAAAAGGAAAGGGGCAGTGGGGAGCGAGACGAAAGGAAAGGACAGAAGAAAAACAAGGAGGAGAAGAAGTCACTACACAGCCATCATTAGTCCAGTCTTTGTGACTGCAGCTCAGGCCCTAAGTACTAAGACCGTAGCCGGTCTAAAATTGAATCAGTGACCACCCGGTAATGGGGGGGAATAAAGTGTGCCGAATGAGATGATTTTAATTAAGACGCGATTACATCTTCACGCTTCTCATCTCCGCTTTTCTCATCCGTGGTTTATTTCCCCATCACAAAGGGAGGCCGCGGACGATGGCCGGGGTGAAGGAGAAGAAAAAGGAACGAAAGAGCTTGGCAGTGATGTGCGTCTGCCTATGGTTTTAAAGTAAATATTCAGCCACCTTACAGCACATTACATCATTTCATTACCCCAGTATTATTAATACATGCTGTATTACACACAGCAATTTGCATAATGGTTTTAGTGCAACCGGTTAAATTATTCAACACAAAAGACTTGTGCTGTCGAAAAGGCACTGTGCTCCCCCAATGTTCCACAGCTGCAAATGCCGCTCGGCTGTCCTGCGAGAGTGATGGTAGTGGGCTGTTCCTGCCTCATCTTCCTCTAGAAATAGTTTACTGCTTTAGGTTCCATTTGTTTCAGTGAAATCAAGCCTGGTGTTTCCCACAGTGATGCCCATAACAAGGGTCTGTCTCGCTATAGTATCCAAAGTATGAGTATTATGACAGAAGACTATAGCCCATTCCTAACACTGGGTACTGCCCAAGACTATGGCCCATTCCTAACACTGGGTACTGGCCAAGATTATGGCCCATTCCTAACACTGGGTACTGCCCAAGACTATAGCCCATTCCCAACACTGGGTACTGCCCAAGACTATAGCCCATTCCTAACCATGGGCACTGCCCAAACGCTAATATGTGCAGTGCAGGCGCTCAGCGCCATCTGTGTTACCTGCTGCAGACAATGGAGATGGCCACCAACGACACGATGAACACCACGCCGGCCGCCGCCGAGCCCGCTATTAGAGGCAGCTGCTCCCTCAGCTCTGACTTGTAGTCCTCTGGATGAGGAGAGAGAGAGAGGGGGCATAGCAGAGGGGGGATGATGAGGAGAGAGAGAGAGGGGGCGTAGCAGAGGGGGGAGGATGAGGAGGATGGGGATGAAGAGATAAAGTGGAATGTGTGTTAAGAGAAAAAAAAGTGTGAACAAGTGTGGAGGAGGGATAAGTGTGAAGCAGAGAAGGGTTAATGAGAGAAAAACATGATGAGTGGAGGATGGGAAATGAAACAGAGAGGAGGAAGAGGAGGAGTACAAGGGGGAGGGGAGGTGTAAACAATGTTCAGAAAGACAAGGATAGGGAGAGGAGGGAGAGAGAAGAGAACAAGAAGAGAACAGTTAGGAAGGACAGTAGATTAGTGTACATGTCTCATCAGTCAAATATGATTTAACAGAGATAATATACAATTAAAGCTAAAAAAATAAAGCTAAAGTGGAATACAACATGTGGTTCACTTTTGATAGATAGTATTCTATAACATATAAGCAATCTGATGCAATCTAGTTCACTTCAATTAGTGAGAAGTGCCGGCATATCCACTTATATGGTGGTACTACTCACACCATTTATTTATTAATTTGGTTCTCTAGCCTTTATTATGATTGGAAAGCAGATATTGTCACAGGAAACGCCCAGGAGAGAGAGGTAGAGAGATGACCTCAAGCTGGATTCAGACCAAGGTCCTCATGGGCACTCAGACCCGCGTATTGTGTGAAGACCTGACATTACTGCTGCACATGGGGGGTGAGATACTTCAGACTGTCAGCACTGGCTTTAGTGTCCATTGAGAAGTGCATGGCAAGACAAGTGGATTATGAGGATGTAACGGCAAGATCTGCTGGGACGCCGTGAGTCAAGTCGAGTTTCTGAGTCAACAGAAGAGTCGCGCCAGCCCTGACGCCACGGCTCCCCCACCCTACTGATGTGGTCAAGATGCATTGTTCATCATCAGCCATGTGAACACGGTGTGTGTGGGAGGGTCTGGAAGGGAGGTGACCTAGATAGAAAGGGCATCTGGCCCAGGTCTGGCCCAGCTGTGGGGAGGACCAACAGCTCTGAACACAAAGCGAGAGTACACACCTCGTACTACTTTCCATCAGCATCGCTCAACACTTTGCCTCCTTCGTCTTCAACAAGTCCTTCGTCTAATCCTCCAGGACGTCTTTCAGCACCATCTCTCTCTCTCTCTCTCTCTCTTTCTCTCTCTCTCATTACGCAATGGTGAGTGATGAGCCATGAATTCAAAGGTTAATGTTCCACAAATGGCTCAGCGTCACACTCTGCATTTTTCACAGCGCCTCGCGTCTTTAGTACATTCAGCTCTCAGCCAGTTCTTTTCTGCTCCGGTGCGCCCTTCACAAACCCTCTGCTGTCTACAGCTGGCTTTGCTGAGAGGAGGGAGTGGGGGTGAGGGTGAGTTGGGTTTGAGTACACACCACCTGGATGTACTGTGGAATCATCTCCTGCACACATCCACACTACACATACACATTGCTTAAAAAGCGGGGATTTTTCCGTCGCCACAGATAATCCTCTGTCACAGTCCGCGAACTTGAAAGAACACCTCAGAATTTCCAACACTGGTGTTCAAACATGGCTGTTTGTGAGAGGGCCCCAACAAATTGAAAAAAAAAAAAAGTCTTTGTCGGAAATTGGCACAGCAACGGAAATTTTGCAAGGAGTTTAAAAGCCGGTGGGGCATTGGCTGCTAAACATGCTGTGAACTAGGCTGCGCGTTCTTTTTTTGTTTTCATCTGGGTCTTTGTCAAGGCACTTCTATTTTTCCAAGGCTTACAGGAGCCTGTTCCTTTCTGTCAACTTGACGGAGCATGCTTGGGGCAACAGAGCTTGTAAACAGGAGCTGAGATGAGAAAAAGTCTTTCCTTCCTTCCTTTTCAACTTTCCTGTTTTGATGTTGAGCTGACAATCTAGAAGCCAGCATATCCAGCCTCTCCACTGTATAGACGCGTTAGAGCCTACCTGGCCTTTAAAGACAGCTTCTCCACCAGAATCTTCGTCTGGCAGTCCAGTGTACGGTACCACGGACTTCCTGTCAGTTTAAAACTGAGTGGTTTTGATGACTTCACACTTTTGTGTGTTTCATTCTTGCCTCTGAAAGAGATGGCTGGAGGGTCCCCTCACAGGCAGTAGTCAAACTACCAATACCCGCTTTAATTAGTGCTGCTGTGACAGGAAATCGTATCTCTGCGAACACCACCACTGTAAGAACCGGACACGTTTCCTATTTGCAATTTGTGTGCAACAGCACTGCAGGCAATTACAATTTTTTTCTTTGTGCGCCCAGAGAGCTCCAGGTAAGGCAGATGTGTGAGGACGATTCACTTTCAGCAGATAGAGAGTCAGAGAGTGGGAGGAATAGTAGGAAATTGTAGATATTTCTCGAAGGGTCAAAGAGAGTGCAGAGTCATTTCATCACTATTGGAACAGTGTGACATCACCCCTCCTTTTTTCACATCTCAGTTTGAGATTTTGTTTTCTGAGGCTCACTTAACCGTATCAATACATCCACACACAAAAACAACGTTAAAAAAACAAACCAAACAACAAACAAAGGAAGACTGAACATTGTGAAACAGCGACTACAGCAACTGCATGTTTAGTATGAGGAGCAGTGTGCAGGACTTGCAAAGCTTCAGCACACACTTCATTTAATACAATCATTTCCCCATCATCACACCTGACTGTCACAGGAGACAGAGACAGAAGGAAGGGGAACAGGGAGACAGATGAGAAGAAATATGACAGGAGAGAGAGAGAGAGAGAGAGAGAAAGAGAGAGAGACCTCCATTCAAGAGTAGATTTTTCCGTGACACAAGAATAAAGAAAAGACATATTACATTGTGAGAGTGCATCTGGGGACATGGCCACCCCCCTACTGATACACACACACAACTTCTCTCCACATACACACACATATACACAAATATACTGTCCCTCACTACCTCGCATACACACACAGACACACACACACAGCCGGCGGTAATTGTCCTAACGAACAGCGTGCCGTGGCGCCATGCCAGAGGATGTAACGTCAGCTGCTCCTGGTGAGTCATGCTGCTAATTACTCACATGGGTTCCATGAAGAGGAAGGGCAGCCAGCGCATCTATCACAACACAACCGCCTCAGACACAGCAACCACTACAACCACTATCATTACCATCATCATCATCCTCCTTATCCTTATCGTCTTCATTATCATCATTATCATCATCTTCTTCTTCATCATGTTCTTCGCCAGAGGAAGGGCAGAGGGTTGCTCTTGCATCTATCACAATACAACCACCTCCTCCACTCTCAACCACACCCACAATCATGATTATCATCATCTTCATTATCATTATTATCACCACTTTCACCGCTATCAACGGGTATTGCTCTCATCAGGCAGTTATCAGTAGCTCAGACCAGTGATGATGAAAAGCACCTACAGCGCAGAAGGTGGCATGCCTCTCTGGGACCCTCTGCAGCTGTAGCAGTGATAGAAGCAGCAACCTAGTTTCCCTCTCCAGATGCCACTCTCTTACGCTAACTGAGACACTGACTGTGGCTAGCTAGCTTGACCGGCAGCAGTAGTGGTAGCAGTAAAAGCAGCAGTAGCAACCTAGTTTCCCTTTATGGTGGTGGCCTTCCTCTCCAGCTGCCCCTTGCTGAGGATAACTGTGATGCCAAGTCTTACACTGGCTTTGACTGTGATTTTTCTAAAGCCTAATGAATGATCGACCCAAAAAGCAGCAGCAACCCAGTTTCCATTGTTTCCAGCTACAACAAACTCTGACGCTATCTCTGACAGTGGCCGTAGTTTTAAAGCCAGCAGCTAGTTAGTAGCTGGTAGTAGTAGCAGCAGTAATAGCAGTAGCAGTAGCAGCAGTAGCAGTAGCAGCAGTAGTAGGTGTAGCAGTAGTAGTAGAATTAGTAGTAGTAGTAGTAGTAGAAGTATTAGCAGCATTAGTAGCAGTAGCAGTAGTTGCAGTAGCAGTACGGCGTATGTGCGTATGGTTGGCTTGGCCCAGATTACACTGTCCAGGATGGGCTAAATTTAAAATGTGGCAGTGGTGGCTGCCAATGTCCAGACCTGCATTATCTTATTTTTTTCATTTCTTCTGGATGAAGAAAGCGTGCAGTGGCTTTCCCTCCTCTCCCCCACTGCCTCTTCCTCCATGCCCAGATGGAGCCGGTTGCCCACTAGATGTCTCGGCTTAGGCCCGCAGGCCCGCAGCGCCTCGGCCCCCTGGCACAGGTAGCCAGCGCTGAGAGAGAAGATGTGCCAGCTTCCCCAGTCAGAATCATTAATCACACCCACCGGAGGGAAAGCATGGAGGGTGAGAGAGAGGGTAAGTGTGAGAGAGAGAAAGCACCCCAGGATGCAGGACCAGAAAGACAGAGACAGAGAGAGAGACAGAGAGACAGAGAGAAAGAGAGAGAGAGAGAGTAAGAACACCGTGAGATTCACACCCCCTCTTCCGACTCAGGCGGTTAGTTTCACCTGTTTCCCCAAAATCTGCAAACTGGAGATACACCTGCAGTTGCAGTAAACAAAGACCAGGAGTATATAAATATCTTCCTTCTCTTTGTGTTTCCTATTAGTCTATTCTATGCTATTCTATTCTATTCTATTCTACTTCTATCTCTGTCTTTCTTTCGCGCTGTCATTGAAGGTATATACATCCTGAGTGAATCCCAATGAGATGATCTCTCAGAGCTCAGAGACTGCTGCCTGTACCGTGTCACAGAACCATTCAGCCATTCACTCCTTCCTCCCTCCCCCCACAGCACAAAGCACACAGCACCCAGCACACTCACAATGCTACATAAAGACGTCCACGTCACCTCTCAACCCTGCCATTACAAGCACCGGACATGACTGGCTCCAATCACAGCAGCACCAGCGGTCATTTGTGTCTGGTTGAGATACAGAGAGAGAAAGGGGGGGGCGGGCGTAGGGGAGGAATCGATAGAGCCAGGGCCATGTTTTCCCGAGCTGCTGCCTCCCAGCGTGTCACAAATCCACAGGCCTGACAGGTGTGCCATTGTGTCAGGCAGGCCAGGCAGAGCCGCTTTCGCTATGCACCAGTGAAATAAAACAATGGCTCCCGCTCCCCGCTACCTCCACCTCCACCTCCACGGCCACAACCACCGCCACCTCAACATGGCCATGGCAGTGGTGGTGCGCAGAGCTGGGTTCAGGCTCAGAGCATTGGGCGTGAGGAGGTGGGGAGGGGAGGGAGTTGGACCTGGAGCTCAACTCACAGAACAATAAGGATGTGAAGGAGAGAGAGTGAGTATGTGTGGGGGAGTGAGACAAAGAGAGAGAGAAGAGAGAGAGAGAGAGAGAGAGAGGTACAGTGAATGGGGTAATAGCAATAGAGATAGAGAGGCACTGAGGTGGAGAGAATGAGCGAGATGCGGGGGGGGGAAGCAAGGGAGACAGAGAGAAAAAAAAGGTGGAGGGGATGATGGAGAGAATAAAGAGAATGCAAGTGATGGATGAATAGATAGGACTGAAGAGAAACAGACAGAGAGGCAGGGGATGAAGCAAAAACAGAGGGTGAGGCAGTAAGGGTGTGAAGAGCAGCAAAGATAGAGAGAGAGAGAGAGAAAGAGAGAGAGAACATGGGGGGAATATGGTGGCATGCTGGCATTATCGCTGTCTGTGGAGCAGGTGTTACGTGGGTCTGATCGCCACCCCCCCTCCCCCCTCACACATGCACACACAACACCCCCCTAGTGTCTGATAATTAATCACATCAACCACTAATCGCTGCTAAGCATTCTGGGATAGCTGCACAGCCACAGAAGGCCTTGATGAAAAAGCAATTAGCTAAGCATTCTGGATGAACAACAATTGTCGGGGTGTCACATACACGTGCACGCACACTCACCCGTGGACAGTCCTCTTTGACTGACAGCTACCACAAGAAAACAAGGTGCTTTGAACAAAATTGAGAGGTGGGCATGATTCACTGTGTGTTTTTGTGAACATTATTGTAAACATGCACAGGTTGTCCACAGACACTGACGCACTGACACACACACACACACACAAACACACACACGCATATTATACGTAACCTCCCTGAAAAATGAGAGAAATGAAATGCCTGTTTTCACAACCCTACATATGCATACACAGACAGATCACACACACTCACAAATAACTAACAGACTCAGACACTCACACTCGCACACTCGCACTCGCACTCGCACACTCGCACTCGCACTCGCACACTCGCACTCGCACTCGCAATCGCACACACACACACACACACACACACACACCTCACACTAGCAGTCCTTACCATCTGTCAGAGTTTGGAAGCACATCTTGCTGCTGTATTTGCCGAAGCCGGCCACTGTCCTGGCTCGCACCTGCACCACGTACACGGTGCCGGATCTCAGGCCCTCCAAGCGTGCAGTGTTGGTCTGGCTCTTCACCATGGTAGAGTTCACCTCCAACAGATCCTGCAGACACACACACACACACACACAGAGAAAGGCATAGTCAGAGGAGAGTGAGACAGATACAGAAACAGAAATAATCAAAATGGACACAGGTGAAGACACAGTGCAGTATTGACACCAACCCAACGAAGTGCAGATATAAAGAAACCTTATGCGGTGCCATTTTTAGATTTTCAAACAGACACAGGTGAGGTTCTTATAGAAAGACAGATACACACACAGCTAAACCACAAAGACACACTTGCTCACATCTCTCTGTCCCACTGAAATCCCCATCCTCTTAGACACATGACCTCTGGTCTTGGTTTGATTGGAACTAGCCAACCACCAGTCATGTGCTTAGGCCTGTTGAAAGGTGACATTTCAGGTGTCCTGTGTGTGTGTGTGTGTGCGTGCGTGCGTGCGTGTGTGTGCATGTGTGTGTGGCACTGAAACAATTACCCCATCACCTCAGCAGCTCTCTTCCACAATGGCCACTCGTGAAGACTATCTGGAACATTCCACACACATACACAGATTCCCAGCGTTTCCAGTGCAGTCTCCTCAGTTCCAACACTGAGCTATCTCCTCTGAGGAGCTGCAGAGGCAGCTATTATTACTGCCATATTATAAGAGTCAATGACATTACTTCATGCAAGAGCACAGAGGACTCGGCTGTGTAAAGAGACTAGAAATTGGCGGAGCCATTGATGACAGACAATAGACCTGCCTGCACACACAATTTAGACAGCTCATCTTATGATCATGTGTCTCCAGATAGTCTTGAGCTGCATCTGGAAAGCCCCCAGCGGTAAGTCAGAAAAATAGCCTTTCTCTTTCTTCCCTTGCTCTCTCTCACTTTTTTTCTTTTTTTATGGCTTAGAAGGGAAATGATCTGTTTCTAATCATGCCTCCTATTGAGGGATCTATCATCACAGGAAGTCTGAGGCAAATAAAAAATGCATGAAAGTTAAAGGGAGAGAGGAACTGTTACCCATGCGAAGGAGATTAGCGAGATGGAAAGATAGGGGGAGAGAGAGAGAAAGAAACACGAGAGAAGAAACAGACAGAAAAGGAGGAAAAGAGAAACAGAAAGAGAGGGGAAAAGAAAAATAAACATTGTGTGAATTAATGAGGGGGAGGAGAGAGATGTGTGTGTATGTGTGTGTGTATGTGTGTGTGTATAAGTGTGTGTGTGTGTGTGTGTGTGTGTGTGTGTGTGCGTGAGTTATTTGCGCAGCAGAGGAGCGGGAGTGTGCAGTTATATACTTAAGATGTATTTTGAAGAGTGCTTTCACATGGAGGCTAATTAGCTGAGGACGTGATGAGTTGTTGATTTGCTTGTTCTGAAGTGTCTCAAATACTAATTATGATGTAGGACTGCTGTTAAGGGGGGGGGGGGGGGGTGTTTCGATTTTAGCGAATCACATTGAATTCTTTCATCTGTTTTGTTTTTTTTGTTCATTTTTAATCATTGCCACACTAAGTGAGTTCTTTTTTTGTCATCTGAATTAAGGGAAAAAACACACACAAATAGGCTTTCTGGTATTTGGAGAACAATTCATTCAGTATGACTATGAGTGCATGCAATGCACCATGATTATTTCGGCACAATCAGGTTTGACTGTCACCACACTATGTCACTCTGTGTATGTGTATGTGTGTGTGTGCATGTGTGTGTGTATGTGTGTGTGTCTCCTTGTACTAGCATGCACACAATCACCTGAAAATGTCTCTGCATGAAACCACATACTGCGCATCCTGTGCTTGTTTACACACACACACACATGCATACTCAGACAGATGGGAGATGGTGCCTGTAATCCTTTAGTCCCTAATGTGACAGGGAGAAAATCAGTCTGCAAGAGTACCCAGAGATGCACCTATACACTTTTTTCAGTTCCAAACCGATTCCAAAACCTGAATTTGGATACCTGCCAATACAGATACCGAATCTTGAATATTACTATTATAATTATAATTATTATTATTATTATTATTAATAATAATAATAATAATAATAATATTATCATCATGATTATCATTATTATTATTATTGTTGTGTTTGTTATTACGTGTAAGGTTTTATTAGGGTGTAGTAAATCACACAGTACCTCTCATTAAAAGAGATAAAATATACAAAAATGCATTACATTTAAATGTATTCCAAAGCATTTTATTTTTCAGCAATTTATTTAGAATCAAAATGTGTTTACCATTTCTGGCCTTACTTCGCTAATATTCCACTGTCACAAACAACCCTTTAATATGCATGAATTTAGGAATCTACTTCGGTTTTGATCTGAATGCAAAATGTACTGCAGAATAAATATGCCATACGTTTTATGCCATGTTTGAAAACACTATTTACAGTTTCACAACTGAATACAAGAACATGATGTGCAATTATTTATTTTAGGTTGTAATGACACAACAGTTCGATCCAACAGTAGATCCGGCTAGTCATGAATGTCATTGTCAAGTAAATGTCCTGCTAACTTCACCATGGTCATCAATCCATCTAATTATGCACCTGACACCAAACAAAAGGCACATGAAGCAGTGGCAGTGAGTTTGATAGACTGTGCTAAAAAGCTCTGAACTCCCACATTAAATAGTAGCCAACGGGCTGCAGTAGAGGCTGCGTAGAGAGAAAGAGAAAGAGAGAGAGAGAGAGAGAGAGAGAGAGAGAGAGAGAGAGAGAGAGAGAGAGATGCAGAAAGACTGAAACTGAAATAAACACTTGAGAAGAAATGGTTTGTGAGTGAGTATATCTGCGTATGTGTGTGTGTGTGTGTGTGTGTGTGTGTGTGTGTGAGAGAGAAGAAGAGAGAGAGAGAGTGATAAGACAGAGAAGGAGGGAGAGAACAATTGGAATAAGGGCAGGTGAGAAAGTGCAAGTTGACTAACTTCACTGACAGATATTTATAGATACTATTTAGTGTGCACCTCCACACAGGACACTTGAGCAGGAGCACCAATACCATGTTTTGCTCCTCTATAAAGTCACACTGAGAGGATGATTTACACAAGTGCCTCAGACTCGCAACTTCTTCAGAAGTCTCCTGAGGTGACAGCAACAGAGCTCAGTCTGCTGACACGTTTCCCAGTGCATCTGCGTACCTAATGCGTTCGGATGTCTCCCTCCTTCCCTCCTTCCCTCCCTCCCTCCCTCCATCTCTGTCCTCGTCTGGCTCTTGTTTGGACCACCAACCTGGCGTGGACCTTTCATGCTGTCAGTCAAATGGGGATTACGGATGCCCGGCCCCTGCCTGCCGTCTGAAGACGTGGAGGAGGGTCGGGTGGGAGGTTGGTGCAGAAGGAGGGAGGTGGGGAGGAGGGAGGTGCGGAGGAGTGGTGTCATGGCCATCGGCCAGCAGTACTGGTGCCAGTAGAGACAGACAGGCCTCTCTCCACGTGGCCTGCTTTCATCACCGCTCTGTACAGACTGCTGAGGCTTCCACCCTGCAGTGCCGGGCCGCACCACCAGGACCGGCTCCGGCACAGGCACCGGACCGCACACATGCTCAAGTGGGCAACACCACAACGTGCCTATTCATGTCCCTGCTGCCCACTCCTCTGCCCTCCCCTCCCCTACTACTGTGCCTGTGCCCATCCCCGCGCCAATGCCCACTCCTGTTCCAACTCCTGCCCCCATCCACTTATCCCCCCCTCCTCACCAGCAGCCCCACCGCCTGGCCGAGGCTGCTGCTACCGTCTGTTCCTCCGCAGGTCCTGTGCGCTCTGCTTCCCCCTCTTTTCTATCTTCATGCCCAAGAGCCAACCGGCCCACCCGTGCCCATGCCAACCCACCGCACTCCTGAAAAAAAGAGCAGAAAGGCCACTTGGCAGTGCCACCGGCCCAGCAGGAGTGCAGCGCTACAAACGCACCCACAGACGACACTCAAGATGGCAGCCCACACGCTTCAGAGAGGGAGACAGAGAGAGAGAGAGAGAGAGAGAGAGAGGGGTTCTCTCAGCGCTCAAAATACAGGTTCTTTCCATTTGCCCAGCACACGTCGCCTAAATGTTCCTACCAAATAAAAAAGGTTCTATTTTAAGCTACTCCCTGTGAGTGTTGGGCATAGACCCCCCCCCCCAAACCCCCCCCTCAGAGAGTTTTAATTCTCGCTTCTGCTTTTGTTCTCTGCACACCGTTGGGCATGAGGCTGGCGAGACACGAGGACCTGACGACGATGGCGGCCATTAATTCTCTCCCCCATTACCCTCGCCCAGTACCCAGCTGCCCACGCAGAGGCTCTTATGTATTCAGAGCGGCACACGCAAGACAGGGAGCGAGGGAGGGAGAGACAGAGAGAGAGCGACGGGGAGAAGATGGCAGATAAATGTTGTGTGCACTTGAGACGGAAAAGGCGTGATTACACAATGCCACGCTCGCTAACGCTCTTTTATCATGTGGAGGGAGGTGGGTGGGGTGTGGGGAGTCAAGCGCGATCCAAGGGGACCTGTGTGTAGCCAATTTGTTTAAAATGAAAGAAGGGTGGGGGAGAGGTGGAAAAGGAAGAGAGAGAGAGAGAGAGAGAGAGAGAGCAAGTGGGAGAGTAGTGTGAATGTGTGTGTGGGTTGGGTGGAGACGCATGTCTCCTTAAGTGGTGCGGAAAGGGACCGTGTACAGAGCAGCTCAGACGAGGAGGAAGCGATGTCATTGGCATTGTGGAAACATGCCGAGGGTCACGGAGGCCGTGAGGCAATCCGCCAGGTAGCTGTGTGTGCGTGTGTTGGAGGAGGGGAGGGGGGGGGGGGGGTTCTGACCTGCTGTGTGTGCCGTGGTGCTCTCTTGATGCATGCTACACCATCTGATGAACAACACACACACACACACACACACACACACACACACAAACACACACACACACACACACAGACACACACACACATGCTACACGCACACAAGCTGCTAGTACACATGCTGCCTGCCTGCCTGCCTCTCCTTAGAGAACACACAGAGATGGATCACCTCTGCCTGGAAGAGCCAGGCAAAGCTGCCGAGACAAAGGGATAAAGTAAGAGAGAGAAAGAGAGAGAGAGAGAGAGGGTGAGAGAAACAAAAAATGAAGAAGGGAGGGAAAGAGGAAAAGGAAAAAAAGGTTATGGAAGAGAGAAGTGGAAGTGTAGATGTAGGAAGAGATTGATAAATACAGAGAGAAAGAACATGAGAAAGGGTGGGGAGGAGTACCACAGAGGAAATAAAGGCCTCTTCGCACACAGCAATGATTCATCAGAATATTCCTGTGCGCTGGCATGATATGATATTGGTCTGCATTTTATTACAAAGACTGTAATAACCTGAAATATACAGTGGTTCTTCTTCTCCTGCTGCATGGCTGATGTTGATGTTGCCGTTTTAAATCAGCCTAGCTTTAAATAAATAATAAGCAACCTCTATCTGAAGTCCAGAGTGACAGGATGACTCATACACTTTCTGGGGCATTCTGCTTGCCAAATGAGTCTGCCAAATGAGTGTGTGTGTGTGTGTGTGTGTGTGTGTGTGTGTGTGTGTGTGTGTGTGTGTGTGTGTGTGCCTGTATATGTGAGTCTGTGAGAGAGGGGGACTGTGTGTACTTGTATGTGAAGGTATAGTGCCTAACCCTTCTTGTTCACCCTCTCTGTCAAACACACTCACATAACACACACACACACACAGACACAGACACACACAAGACATCCTTTTGTTTTCTGGGGCCAGGTCCCTGTTCCTAGTAATGGAGGCGGTGACCTTCTCCTCTACAAGTTTCACTCCTTTGTGATGAAACTTGAGGCAAAGGTAAGAAGCAGAGAAATACAAAGAATGGCAATGAAATGAAAGCCTTTCTTCTCTCAACACCTTAATTCACTGCCAAATTACAGGATCAGCACAGCCTTGCTATGGGTGAGTAGTCCAGGAGCATTATCAGTGTGTATGTGTGTGTGTGCAAGTCAGAGAGTGTGTGTGTGTGTTCGTGTGTATGTATGTGTATGTTAGGTAGGGGACAGCTAAGTTCAAATCCTGAGTTTCCACGAGGCGGCCCCCTTTCAAACAGCAGAGGTTTGTAGCAGCAGAGGAGTAGGGTCTGTAGGGGTGGGGTGGGGGGGTTGACCACAGATCACCACATAAAACATTCCATGCAGCATATCAGCCATCTGATCTTTGCACTCATAGCCCAAGAAAAGTATCAATTACTGCAGCCATGTGTGAAATGCAAGTTACAGTACACGCTGATGTTTTTATTTTACTGGGCCACCGCAGCCGGGGCCGGAGCCTGAGTCTGGGGCTGTGGTGTTGAGGCACAGATGCAGAGAAGCCATCAGTCACAGCTGTGTAGCTCCACGGAACATAAAGAACTGAGCACTGCCAGGCTATTTTTTATGGAAGACACAGGTTTTTAATAGCAGAATTATCCAGGCTGTTCCCCACACACCATACACACACACACACTCACACAGAAACATACACACACACACAAACACAGGTAGTGACACAGGTCACAGGTTATGGACAGAGATAGCCCTACCTAATAAGGCTTTACGACTGAAACTGCTCCCGTCATCACTTTACTGTTAGCGCAGAATCCTGTCCTGACGCCGTCACGCCACAAAAAGTCCCCCCCCCCCCCCCCAACCCCTTCAATCCCCCCAAAGCCGTAAAAGCCCTTGAGGCGTAGCGTTGACCTCACTGCCACTCTTACTCTAAAAAGGAGAAGAGACAGAGGGAGGGGAAATAAACGTGGACGTGGAGCTCAGAGTTCACTGGCCAGCAAACAGCAGAGAGCATGACATTTGCTGGGCGGGGCCTTCAATTATTCAGAGGGATTACTCGACCGCCGACAGTCTGAATGTCACTTGTGTCGCTTCTGAACTCGCAGTGGAAAGACAGAGGTGGGGAAAATGGCACTTTGCTTTGATAAGCCTCTCACTCCCCTTAGTATATCTTGTCTAAACAGTGAAAGCGAAACAACAACAAAAAACAACAACAACAACATTGAGCATCTAACTTGAGGAGAGGCCCCATCATTCTCTCTGTCGGTCTCTCTCTTTCTCTCTCGGTGAATCTGTCTGCCCATCTGGTTCTCTCTCATGGTCTCAGCCACAAATACATATTGTGTCATCACCAGAACAAATCCACACTGACACCCAAACTGCACATTCTCCTGCCATTCAAATTACCTGTTGCCAAAATAGTGAACAGCACGCGTTCCCCATAGTTTGTACGAAGTGCCATCACGGCCCCTGCAGACGCGGTAAATAACAGTGTTTAGAGCGTGAGGAGCGGCTGCGGTGCCAGCGGTGTCGGCAGTGGCAGATGAACCTGCGGCGAGTCAGGAGAGCAGCGAGGTGGAAATCTTATCTCCATTCCTGCCTCAGGCCCCCGTCACAAACCTGTCATCTTCTCCACCAGGACAGGGACGGCGAGACCCGGAGCCCGAGAATCTACTGTCTGTCTGTCTGTGTCTGCCTTGTCTCTCACCGCATAAGGCTGACTTTCTGAATGGAATATGGAATGAGGAGATGGGGAGGGATACGTGACACACGGACAGGGAGAGAGAGGAGCAGAGAGGGAGACCGATATAATGAGAGAGACAGAAACGTATGGGACAAATGGACTGGGAGAGAGAGTGGGAGAGAGGGAGATGCATAAAGAGCAACAGACAGAGACAGAGGGAGAGATGGATTATCTAATAAGGAAAAAGGATGAAGTTTGTTGCACTTCCTGGTCTTGAGTGAGTGTTGAGGGGGATGCAATGTGATGGTGATGTGTGAGCATAGAGTCCATTTCCTGTTCTGTAGAATCAGGCCATTTCTGTAGCCAGGCCGGGAATGACATAGTGTTCTCTACTTCTCTAACGCCGTTCATTCATCTCAAACATCATCCCCTTCCCCCCTTCCATCAACCACCCCTTCCACCCCCCAGCCCCCCTCCCCCCCTCCAGGGACGTGCAGTCATAGGAGGCAGGGGAGGCAGAGCCTCACCTGTCATTTTGAAAAGTAAAAAAAAAAAATATTAAAAAAATATATTTTTTTTTTTGTACAATAATCATATATATTTATGTATTATAAAATAAATATTCATATTTCTCTAGTTATCTGTGTTACGAGTGTCATTTCTGCATGATTCCGATCGTTTCGAGCATTTTTATTATCAAAATCGCTGAATTTGAGCATTTCCGGTTCCCAGTGATCAGCCAATGAACATTGGACGTGCGGTCAAGGGAGGCAGATGCATTGCAGTCTATGGGCAGGGTAGGCAGTGCCTCCCCTAGGATTGCGAAATCACTCCAAACTGGGTTTTACGCATGCGTGCGCAAGCGTAGAACCTTTTGAGTTGAGCTGAAAACGCATTGAAAAATATTGCAAGGGAGGCACGCACTACCACGGATTCAAGAAGGGTGGCGAGCGAGAGGGCACTTGTTGGGTATATAATCTGACGTTGGATTTTCTTCTTCACTTCTCTACTTGAGTTTGACAGCGAAAATGGAAGATTGCATTGCTAACCTGAAGCAGTTCTCAAAACTGAACTTTCAGTCCAAACAAACAGTAGTATTACACATTTGCATTGGAGTATTTCACGTTTCCCAACGGGACTACATATTCATGCGCAACACGAACCTAAAGAAGCTAAAGGATGTTGATGCAGGAAAGTTGCCTTGAAGTTGTGAGCAGACTAGGTAGGTGCTAATCCTGAGCTAAACTAGCCACTGATCTATACTGATAATCGTGAGTGGATTAATTTAGTTTCACCTCAAACTGACGGTTATGAGCTCCAACGAAAGTGCACCAACTTTAAATTATACTGGCCAGTAGAACATTTTGGTATTGTGTGCTATGTATGCGGTGTTTAACTGTTTACATGTTAATATGTTGTGTAAATAAATATGGAATTGTTTTTTCGAAGCTGTCCGAGTTGGTTAAATGGTCATTTAAATTAGCATCCCACCACCGTAGTTATATTTTCTCCAGACAAAATGAAATGAGCCATATCATTGGTGGGAGGGCTACATACACTAGCTTGCAACTATTAATATCTTATTAATAACTCATCATAATACAATAAAAAAACAATCGTTTGAAAATAATGGTATTAGACAATAAAACAACGTTTTTTCAGTTCTGATCAGATGACAATTTTAAAACCATAGACATATATACATGTATATATACATTATATATATAGTTTAAACTAGCGCTCAAAATGACGTAATCACTTCCGTTTTCTGTGCCTCACCAGCTCCGAACCTCACTGCACGTCCCTGCCCCCCTCACACACACACACACACACACAAACACCTGCACACAAACATGCAGGCACAGACACACACATTAATCCCACCCCTTATCTTTATGAAGTGCTCATCTATCTGCCTACAGGACACGCAACCTAAATAACTACACGATAATAACTCATGAATATTTATAAGCAAATAAGTGCCACGGTGAGATGCATTTGCATCACTCTAATCTATTGTGGGTGGCAAATGTCTGTCGAGAACATTTGATTAAATCAGCTTTGATAACTGAACTCATTAGCTGCAGTGCAAAGCAACATTTTTTGCAGAAAGCAATACTGAAAAACAAATGAAGGCAACAAAAAACAACACACTCTCTTCTAAAAGCCAGAGAAACTGCAGAAAATATTGGCTTAGAATCAACAATGCTACTGTTATGGACATAGAGCCTGCAGCAGTTTACAGTAGAAAAACTGAAGTCTCTTATTTTCTCAAAACTCTCGCTCTCTATCTCTCTCTTTCCTGTGGTGTGTGTTTGTGTGTGTGTGTGTGTGTGTGTGTGTGTGTGTGTGTGTGTGTGTGTGTGTGTGTGTGTGTGTGTGTGTGTGTGTGCATGTATAACGTGTAAGGGGATAGCTAAGGGGCCGCTACTTCAACTGAAGCCAGCATCTCCACCCTGCTTTTGCATTAGCATTTATTTATAAATTAGACACTTTTATGCAAAACAGCTTTGCAGAGCCATGCATGGATGCACCAGGCCCATACATAACATATGCTACTCCACTATGGGTTCATATGACCTTGACCTTTAGTACTTCAGAACCTAAGGTAATCTAGTTAAAAAATGAGATCTGACAATTGCATGTGAGAAAGCCTGCATTGAGAAAGAGAAGGCAGAATGGGTCGTATTCACATTAACACACTGAGACAAATGAGCCACCCATGTGCATCAGTGCATGCGTCTGTATGAATACACATAGGCCTGGTCATGTTCCTCTCAGCAAACACGAACCCCAGGGAAGCTGTGGGTGTGTGTGTGTGTGTGTGGCTGTGTGTGTGTGTGTGTGGGTGTGTGTGTGTGTGTGTGTGTCTGTGTGTGTGTGTGTGTGTGATAATGAGAGAGCGAGAGAGAGAGAGATAGAGAGAGAGACCAGTAGAAAAAAAGAGAGAAATCCATAGACACAGAGATTTAGGATAGAGAGGCACACAAAGAGAAAAAGACAAAGGAAGACGAAAGAGTGAGGAAGACAGAGAGATCCAAAGAGAGAGAGATATATCTTTAAAGATCGAGAAAGAGGCAAGTAAACAAATATCTATATAGAGAGAGATAAAGCAAGGTAAACATCGATCTATAGAGAGAGATAGAGCGAGGTAAACATCGATCTATAGAGATAGATAGAGGGGGATAAGTATTGATCTATAGAGAGAGATAGAGCGAGGTAAACACAGATCTATAGAGAGAAAGATAGAGGGAAATAAACATAGAC
>NC_137923.1:18235917-18283417 GCF_963457725.1 Sprattus sprattus
ACTACCTACACAAATAACCATCATACACATACACACATACATAATAACTACACTCATAGCCATCACACACACACGTGCACTAACTACACACCTAACCATCATACATGCACACACACACATACAGTACTAACTGCACACAGCCATCGCACACACACACACACACACACATTTATTCTGCACCACACCCCTCTATCTTTCCTGTCTGGCAGCTAACAGAGTTTAGGCCAGTCTCACCTTTTGCTGAGGCCCCCCTCTCTCTCTCTCTCTCTCTCTCTCTCTCTCTCTCTCTCTCTCTCTCTCTCTCTCTCTCTCTCTCTCTCTCTCGCTCTCCCTCCATTTCTCTCCTCTCTCGGCCTTCTTCACGCTCCACTGCCCAGTTCTGCCCCACATTATCAATTACCGGCCACAGGCCCACATTGTTACAGACAGCTCCAGGATTTTAAATTGCTTTTCCTGCATTTTCTCCCTGCAGCTGCAGCCGTCCGCCCCGCTCATTTGCAAAGCAGTCAAGAGATATGCCTTCTGTTACCGAGGGCAGCCATTTACCAGTATTGAGGGTGTATGGCATTGCTCTTCCTGATGAAATGTGTATGTGTGCATGTGAGAGAGAGAGTGTGTGTGATTTTCTATCTTTTCAATATCGTTATCTAAAATAAATCTGCGGACTCAATCTTCACAATTACTCTAAAACAGCCACTGACCTACGGCCGGCAAAAATATATGTTTTGTATGTTGAACATATGCTATCCTTTTTCATAGGACAGGATCAGCTCAATCTGAAACTACAGAGACATTCAGGACTGCTCCAGAGGACCAGACACCAGACTAGCTGTATTTGGTGCCTGTACCTGGGTGCCTTGAGGCCTGGGTGTTGTCGGGTGGCTGAGCCTAGCCATGTCTGGGGTTGGTGGTGGGGGGGGGGATTTCAAAACCTAATTGCAATCTTCCTCTAGCCAGCAACTCACACAAAAAAAGGGGACCACTGCTGCTGCTTCTGGGGCTGCGACAGTGATTGGTGACTGTACCCCTTCTCTTTGCTCCCCTCCCCTCCCCTCCTATTTCTCACTCTCTCCATCTCCTTCTCCTCTCCCTCCCTCGTTCCCTCAACCCTCTGCTCCACTTTTATCTGGAGCCCCTCACTGCCCCTGGCTTTTAATTCAAAGCCTGACTTACCATTAATCAAAGTCAGCCCTCCCCATGTAAGCCACAGAAATGAAAAAAAAAGGCCAACATATATAGCAATATTTGATACTCTTGCACCCTTCCAGCTAGCCTGGAGTAATCATTTTACACATCTGTTCATCTTATATATATTTTTTTGTTCTAGTATGCTTTTTTGTTTTTGCTGTCATTTTAACCCATGACACAGATTTGCTCCATTGCAGGGGATAAATGGGTTTCTGCAAAAGCACGCAATATATCCTCAACTAACAATAACAACATTCTTGATGTGGGGAGATCATGGCAGGTGGTGTCAGCCTATAGATCTCCTGTGCAAATAGCGTGATTTAGACCTGTTTGTTGAGGATGAAAGCAAAGACAGTCGTCCCCGGTGTTGAAAATGAGCCGTGACGCGTGCTTTCAGTGTGTGAACCAATGGCATGTGAGCAAGCCGGTGTGGACAAACAGTGTGCAGGTGAGCCGGTGTGTCTGTCATCGGGGGCTTTGTGAGGTGCTATCTGCTGTTTCAGGTCGTGTTTGCACTGCTCCTGTAGGCTGCCACTGCTGGGGCATGCCTGCGCTTATACTGTAGAGCAGCAGCACTGGCCTCTCAAAGACATTACTGCACTGACAAACACGTGCTCGCACAACCACACTCATGCATGCACAAACAAAACATACACACATGCACTAGCAAGGAAAGTGGATAAAAGTGTGTATGTGTGTGTGTGTGTGTGTGTGTGTGTGTGTGTGTGTGTGTGTGTGTGTGTGTGTGTTTGTTTGTGTTTGTGTTAGAGAGAGACAGAGAGACAGAGAGAGACATAGCGAGAGTGGAAAAGAGAGACAAAGAAACACAGACACACACACACACAAAAACACACTCACACTCACACTCACACTCACACTCACACTCACACTCACACTCACACTCACACACACACACACACACACACTCACACACACACACAAAAACAATCAAACAATGGCTGTCCTCCATTTTGAACTCCAGACACACAAAGACACACACACAAATTTGCAGTCCCAGTGGTATGGCGAGCACAGTCAGGGCCCCGGAGCAGCAGTGGCACAGCGGCACAGAAAGGCCAGGCGGAGATGGATGGCCCGTGTCCGCTGGCATGACACTGATACCTTGTATGGCAGCAGTTAGCAACAGCTGCCAGCACACCTGAGCGAAAGCTGAGAAGTGGCCCTCCGACAGCCCAGCCCAGCCCAGCCCAGCCCAGCCCAGCCCAGTGCTGGCTTCACCCAGGACACCACCACCACCACTGCACCAGCCGCTGCATTGTTCACTGCGCTCACTCATGCATCCACCTTCCCATGCTTCTCAGGAAACCAGGGGGTAATGTGGGTGTGCAGCAAAGCCTCCCTTGTCTAATTGTATTACGGCCTTTGTAATGCTCCCTCTCTGAAAATGAATGACTCCGAAATGAATGACTCTTATACTTATACAGAAGGCATTAACTTCCCACATGTGAGAAATGGAAGACATTTCCTGTGGTAACTCGGCTTGAGAGTGTTGAGATTAATAGAATGGCAAGCGGAGAGGGAAGTAGTGCTCTTACTGCTCAGGGCCCTGTGTGTCTGAAGCTAGGAGTGCTGCTTTTCTTTCACTGAAGCTGGCTCAAAGCATCCTGGTGGAGCCTCTCTCCATTCTCCATCACCAGCTGGAAGATTCCATGATGTTCTAGAATGTTCCGAGAGCAACTGATTCACTGTGGCGTGTCAGGGGTCGGTTAATGGATTGCTAAAGCTGCAGCTTCACTCCTGAAACTACACTTTTTGAAAGTGTTCACACTAGGTGGTGATGCCTTCTCAGGTCCCAGTTATCTCAGTTCTCTCTACTCTCTCAGTTCTGGTGGACTGCACCAATTAAAAAGTCAACAGACAAAACCTGCATCTCATCCTTCTCATGCAGTGCATTTTTTCTGCAGGGGTACCCACAGCACCAGCAGCCCACTAGTTTAGCTTCATTAGTGTGCTTTGCCAGTCTCCCTCAACTGTGCAGAATACAAAAGAGGACAGTCAAGGCTGTGTACAAAAATCATACATTTATGACAGAAAAATACATGAACCAAACTCCCTTTTTACCCATATTGTGATACTACATCTGTTAAGAAACAAGACTAATGCCATCCCCTTTGTCATTGTTTGGATGTACCAGACGAATGACAGACAGCAGTCACTGAACTCCCTAGTGGTTCAGGATGCTATTTCCATTATTAATTATGTCAACACCCCAAAACTGTGTTAACTCACGGATATGTGAAGATCTGAGCTGTGCTTAATGGTGATGAATTCCTTCTAAGAAGACTTTCCTGCTCACTTGCAAATTTGATTGATTATATGACATAACACAGATTATTGCCATATTCATGTAATTCTTAGTGTTTTGATGAAGATGTAGGTATTTGTAGAACCTGTGCAACATGCATGCCAGCTACTGCCTCAGGCTTTTTCCTCTTGAGAAGACAGCCAGCCAGCAGGATGCTGTATACATGAAGAAGGATTGACTGGCATGACACGGCTAGGGCTTGTAAACTGAATATATTGAGGGATGTGGGCAAAACCATACCTGGAAAGCGAATCATATTCTTTTCCCTGTAGAATTTGAACACAAAATTACCACACCAATGATAAGCTCTCCCAGACAGATTTTTTGAAGTTGACTTTTTGTGAGGCGTCACGGAAATAAATAATGTCGATTAGAGTAAGCGTTTAAGATCTGGCACATCCTATTCTGAAATGATTTGAAAACTGGTCGATGCTGCCAACAAAATCTTTCTGATTTTTTAAAACGAGTAAAGAATGCATCATTTTCTTTTCTGTGAATTACCTCTTCCTCCTCAGATAAATGTTTCACGTCTGTAATGAGAAGGAGCAGCCTCACCAGTGGGCAAGAGGAACGCTAATAATGCTAATTAAAAACCTTAAACGGAGCAAGCAAAAATGTACACGTCTAAGATTCACTGGCCTTGCTAGTCATTTTACATGAGATGTCAGCAAGTGAAGTTGCCGTCATACACGACAAATCCGTTGGTCCGGGCTACACCACGGCCTCGTCTGATGGGAATTTAACATTTTAGCCTTGGTGGCGTGGCGTGACTAAGCAGATACTGAGTGTGTTTAAATCATGACACTCAGCTCAGATGAGCACAGAAAAGGGACAAATTTGGCCATGGCTCCCAGAAATGTAATATTCAGCAGAGAGAGAGAGAGAGAGAGAGAGAGGCAGAGAGAGAGAGATAGCCAGGGTGAGAGAGAGCCAGAGAGAGAGAGAGAGGTTAGGTCCTGTGGCTCTGAATAGGCTGCAAAGGTCTAGAGGGGAGACGGCATCCTCTGCCAGAACATGACGTGAAGGATCTCACAAATCATCACATGGATCAGCCACCACATCACAAACAGGTGTGCAGATCTATGGGAGTTTAATGGCCCCTGTCAGATGACCCTGCGGATGATCTACAGGGTCCCCTTCTCTGACTGCATGGGTCAGGACCTCTGACAGACACACACACACACCTCTCCATACATTTTCTGCACACCATTGCGATTTAACAATTAATTAAGCATCTCTCATAAGATGATACTGTTTCATTGGAGCTAGCAAGCTTTAGCCTTTATCCCTTAGCATATGAATTATACCATGACATGACAACCACACTTATGACTGTTTCACAATGCTGCTTGCTTGTCAACTAGACATGCACACAAACAAACACACACACACACACACACACACACAAACCCACACACAAGCAAAGACAGAGAGGATAAATGTGTTGTTATGCTCAGAGACGTTTCAAAAACAGGTAATTGTGCCAATTTTGTTGAAGTAAAGGTCAGTGATTAGGCATGCATAATTAATCTACTTATATGCTTAGAGTCTACTGTCAAGGAAAAACACACACACACACACACACATATTTCCACTGCCTTCCTCACACATGCTCAACAAGATCTAAACATCAATGCAATATAGCCTACGGGCAAGTAAAAGGGAAGATGGAAGCTCACACTTTCTGAATACACACACACACACACACACACACACACACACACACACACACACACACACACACGTCACAAGTATAGCACATATAGTGTATAAATCAATGACTTTCACTAATGGACTCTTTTCTTTCCCTATCATTACTAAAGCTTTTTCCTTTCTAAAATCATGCCCCCCCCCCCCCCAGACCTCAACTCCTCTTCATCATCCCTGGACAGCCTATGTTCATGTCCACCATCTTTAGCCCTGTGAGGCACAATTACCTGTCCACAAAGGGGGGGGAACGGGCATTTGGCAGAGCAGATTAAAAGCAGGCACCTCATTATAGGGCTGAGGAGCGTTAACAATGGACAACGGCAGAGCCTGGGCATCCATCTGTCAAGTGTGCCATTTAGCTTGTCAAACTGGGGACAGTGGAGGCCATTAGCCCAGCCTGATAATCAAAAGCTATTTACTCTCGTTTTCCCTGCCGCCTCTCTCCTCTGGCCACTGTGTGAAGAACTTGCAAAGATGACAGTGTTGAAGCGGAAGAAAGGAAGGATGGCAGGAAGGTTAATAAAAAAAAAATAATGACTCATGCCTGTGTATTTCCATGTCTAAGTGTGTTGGAAACACTTGAGGTTTTGTAAATGTGAACAAGAACACAATGCAGGAAGCCAATTCAGGTTCCATACTGCATTTAGTCTAATGCAACTGGATTTAAACTGCACTGCAGCCATTTTCGGCCATGCATTTGGGATCAGTACAGCCAAAACACACTCGACTCAAAGATGAATGAGGGGCCATAAAGCAGATTGAAAGGATGTAACTTTGCTTTTAAGCTGACTTTGAGCTGATTCCCACAGTTCAAATGGGCATTTTAATGCGCAATAAAGCAAAACAAAACTGCGTTGTTTTCCCCCCCTTTTTCAAGACTCGCTGCTGCTTTGGTCGCTGATGAGGAGAGGTCCTCTGTGATGGGCTGTAGGCAGTTCTGCTGCTTCTGCCTCCGAGGGATCACTTGTCAAACAGAGCTGTCAGGTTCTCGGCCGTCTCCTGCTTCTGAACACTCTGCTGCTCCCAACCATCCAACACACATGCACAAGCACCCAACACACACACAAGCACCCAACACACACGCAATTGTCCAACACACACGCAAGTGCCCAACACACACGAAAGTGCCCAACACACACACACAAGCCCCAGCAAGGGCCCCCATAGGCTCCCACATGCCAAAAGGAAGAGAACTAATTTAAAATGTCCACATAGCCAGAACTAAAGTTAGAGATTCCCTCGACAAAAGTTCTTTCTATCTCTCTCTCTCTCTCTCTCTCTCTCTCTCTCTCTAGGAAACAGCTCTGTGGTTGGTGATATGTACGGAGAGCCGCCCATCTCTCCTCGAGCATGACAAAATACTGTGGGGGAGACAAAGTTCTAGAACATACTACAAATCCACAGAATTGAATTCCAAATTCCATCTTGTTGCACCCAAGTTCAGAGGAAATTAGAGGTCGAGACAAAGGCCACACACACACACACAGACGCAGTGACGTGGTGTACAAGGTCCTTGTTCTCTTCAGAACTATTACAAGGGAGTGGAGGCTAACACCAGACTCTGTGTGTACACATTCCTGAGGCTTTTTTTTTCCACCAGCGCTGGCCCCACTGGCTTTTCTCTGTAATAATGACAAAATCTGCATCCCCGCCAATGTCTGCTTGGTAAATGGATGCCCACTGGGCCTTAGACACACTATCCAGCAATGTCCTTTAGAGTAGCAATTAGATGAGTTTTTTTCTCCCTTATCTGTTATTTTCTGCTGTGTGTACTTTCACAGCTATTGACTGCTCCAGCTGAAAAGGAGACAGATCGAGAGAAAGAGAGAAAGAGAGAAAGAGCGAGAGAGAGGAGAGAGAGAGAGAGAGAGAGAGAGGAGAGAGAGAGAGATGGGGGGAGAGGCAGAGCCGGGGCTTTTGCTTTTTTCATCTCTGAGAAAAAAAATCACAAAGAGCAATGGCCTTGTGCTAGCCCCACAGACAGCAGAACACATCTAAGCAGAAAAGACGCCAAAATAAATACCGTATCTG
Source organism: Sprattus sprattus (assembly GCF_963457725.1). Taxonomy (NCBI): domain Eukaryota; kingdom Metazoa; phylum Chordata; class Actinopteri; order Clupeiformes; family Clupeidae; genus Sprattus; species Sprattus sprattus. Next base: position 18,243,173 of record NC_137923.1, read on the forward strand.
TACTTTGTGGTGTGGTGTGCAAGATTTACTCTGGTGGAGTTTGAAAAGTCAGAACTTATCGAATGTTCACTTGCAGAGTGGAATAAATTGGAAGCCAGGGATTTTTTTAGGGATGCTATCAAAGGGTCTGCCACATGTAAACAAAACTACAAAGGGAATTCAAATGGGCCAGACAAACATGCATGCAGGGCCAGTGGTCATAACACACTATGTATTTTTCAGGGCAGCGCCCCACAGAGAGGCTCGCTCAGGGAATTGCACACGGGCCAGATCCGGCCCAGATCTAGCCTGAACCAGTGCAGAGCGGAGAAACTCTGGGCCAGGTCATGTCTGAGGTGGGGACATTTCCAGCATGCTGAATTACCCACAAGCCTTTGCTTTGATCCTGGGAACAGCAAGCGGGCACATGAGAGAGAATGGTGCATTATAATAGCTAAACCCCATGCCTAGCAACTGGTACTGTCGTTAAGCCGCTGGCGTGTCCAGTTGTTGTACAATAAATAAATAAATAAACGGTGGTGGTGCCATTCTGTTTACTTTTCAAAAGCAGAGTGGGCACATTGAGAGTCCTTATTACAGATAAGCATCCTCTGTAACAATGCAGGCGAAAGTGCTGCACTAGTCCTAGGCTTGCTGCTTTTGTCCGGGAAACATTCTCCAGCGGAACAACCCTTAATGATACAACAACAGACAACGCAGCACAATAGAGCAAGCTGAAGCTCAAGAAGTGACCAATTTAAATATCTGGTGAAGATGCATCACAGATGTTATTTGCCCGTTGGGAAAAAGTTTTGCGTCGAGTTTCCTTTTTTCTTTCTTTTAGACAATTTTTAGCTGTAAAATGAGCTATCACAATGAAGAAAACATTTGAAAATATCTGCTATTAAGTCCTTTGAAAGGGCTGTAAAAAAAGGAATTGAAACAGGGCTGTTAACTTTGCATTAGAAAAGATAATCATTCGACATAGTCTGGAGCCTCACTTCGCTCCTTCAGCAGTCACTTTTTTAAAGACTGCATATGTAATTAGCTGTTATTTTTCTCATTTCTGGCAACAATGCAGGTTTGCAGACAACTATCAGTTTGAGGAGTCTCTCTTTAGAGCCCCTTATGGCCCTTTACAACAACACTTTCGGTTTGAAAAATGAGCGTCTCTGCTGAAGCTGCTCTTACCGGCCTGGTTAGTAGTGATGTCAATGGCCACGTGCTGGGCCGGGTAGGGACTCTTGTTGCTAACTCCGTTGACGGCCTGGATCTCAAAAGTGTAGAGTGTGTGGGCCAGCAGGTTGCTGATGAAGGCGCGGTTCTCCGTCAGGCCCACCTGCCGCGGCACAAAATCCACGTTGTCGTCGCAGTGCGAGCAGTGTGTCTGCCGGTCGGCGCGGCATTTCTTGCACACAATGTTGTAGACCACGTCGTCGCGACCGCCTGTCTCGCGTGGCGGGTGCCACTCCAGGATCACCGACGTCTCGTTGACGATGGAGATGACGTTGCGCGGTGCCGAGGGGACACCTGTGGATGCAAGTCAGAGGGGGAGGGAAAAGGTGAGACAAAGGTGCTACTTGACCTCCACTGTATACGGCTAGACTAATGCAAGAAGCACTGTGGGATTTCCTATGCATTTGAGACCAGCGTAGCCAAAACTACCTCTCAACTAAATACAAAACAACAATAACACAGATTTATGTTTTTAGACAGTAATGCTGTCACGTGTAAAAATCCACTGCAACACACAGTACCATACAGGATAAGCCAGGTACATGTTTCGTGCTCTCTGATTGCCAAGGCCATGGTCTTATGAACATGAAGGAGCAAGGAATGTCTTCTTCTGATTCGTTCATCAGAAAATGACCACAAAGATAAAGGGTTTGAGGGTCCTGATCTGGGATATCTGGATTGGTTGACCAATTAGACTACAGACAACAAATGTCATAGTTCCTGGTTCATATTTGAATGTGATGGTGCATATCCCGTCATAACACATCTCATTTATAGAAAGCACAATTCTGGGCCACTGTTCTGAAAAAAAATTATATCTTCACAATCTAAACTAGTTTTCTGGGTATTCATTTCACGTTGGAGTTTCTAGCAGCCCCAGCAATAGCATCCCTGGCTTGCCCTGATACAATGGGGCACCCAGTTTCCCAGTGCTGTGCTGTGCTGTGCTGTGCCCCGGCTGGCTTGGGCTTGCAGTAATAGTCTATAATTACCATATAGAGTAGCTGCCTCTGCCTGCCTGTCAGTACTCGCGTGCCAGCCCACGTTCTATAAGCGATGAAAGCCTTTTCATCGGCAGACGCAAGCTAATAAAAACACTTGGCTTTATCCAAGTTCATTTCCAAGGCTTCCTCTCCCAGTTTCCTCTTTGGGCTCTGAGAAGTGTTATTGTTTCTTTCTTCTTCGTTTCCCTCTGGTTTCCCTCCTCCTCCTCCTGTCTCCGTCTCTCTTTTCTCTCTCCACTACTTAGATAATGAAACAACTTCCCCAGATAAGCCAGGACTTCCGGCGGTGGCAACCCACTAGGGCCCTGAGGGGGCCCCACGCTGACGCAGCACAAACACACACACACACACACACACAGACACACACACACACACACACACTGGTGAGTTGGGTGGGAGTTCTGCTGCGGAGCAGGGGAGTGAGCTGTTCGGTTCAATCGGGGTACAATTAATCACGCCAGATCCCAGGGGCAGTGTGGGTCAGTGCGGGACAGCGCCCGAGAGAAGGAATGGGGTGGAATGGGACGAGGCACCTGGACAGGGAAGGGCTGGAGAGGGTCAGGAATGATGAAAGGGCCATGACAGATAGGAAATAAACACCTAACGCCCAACTTCATATTACGAGAGAGAAAAAGAGAGAGAAAGACACCGAGTCATAAAGAGAAAGAAAGAAGGTGGGTATAAGAGTGGAGGCAGTATCACAGTAGATCATTCTGGCCACTTTTTGTCTCATATTGTTTCTTTCATAACATGATCTTGGAGGCAATTCAGCAAAATGGCTCCTAACATCAGAGTGATGAGGCAGAATAATTCAATTCTGTGGAAAAAGCGTAGTCACAGCAATCAATGCTGTCTAAACAAATAAGACAAATGAAAAAGCACACATTCATTTCTACACAAATACATATGGCATCTATGCGTGTGTGCCCACATACACACACACACACACTTTGCTTTCTGCTCTTCTATGAACTGTCACTTGTCTCCATTTAGACCTCAGAGAAGTATGAAAAGAAGAAAGGTTGTGTCAGCATGTCTGTTTAAGTGTATCTTGAGGTGGGAAAAATGGAAAGTAAAAACAGGTAGAGACAGGAGAGGGAGGTAAGTCCTTTACTCTTTTACTGTCAAGCTCTTTACACACACACACACACACACACACACACTCACACACACGCACACACACACACAAACTCTCACACACACACACACACACACACACACACATACACACACACACACAGAGAGAGAAAGGGGTTTTGTGTCTAAAGTAGGTGTGTACAGAAGTAGGCCAAAGGAGTGTGATGGTATCTCAAGAATGAGACCGGAAGAGAGGGCTGCACGTTGGAGCAGTGAGCTCTGACACACTTCCAGGGCTCTCTGAAGACCAGCACCCAATGGGAGTCTCTTCAACAGAGGTAGTACACACACACACACATACACACACACACACACACACGGACTAATGTTCACTAAAATTAGTAAGATGACCATACTTATGTACACCTGCAAACACACCAACACACACACACACAATTTACAAAATGAATGAGATATAAAACTTCTCAAAAAAAGGAGGTACATCTTGTAAGGATCATGGATTTGGGGAATAAGCAACAGAGCTAACCGTGTGGGTAGCGACCCACAAAAAAATGCGCCAAAATCCCCTGCAATCTCCTGTTGGTATTCACTCTCGTTTTGAGTTCCTTGGTGGATTGGATGATTGCAGTCTCCCACAGTAATAAGGAAAAAACAACACCAAACATTGGCCATTTATACACTTTACTCATTTTACACTGTCAGGGACCTCAGTAGCGTGCGGAAGATCCATACGCAGCCACAACAGCTTGGCATCTCTTCCTCATGCTGGTCAACAGCCTGGTCACACACTGCTGTGGGATGGCATCCCATTCCTCAACCAGGATTTGTCGCAAGTCAGACAAAATGGTAGCCTTGGTCACTCTGGCACATACAGCATGCCCAAGCTGATCCCACAATAATTCAATTGTGTTGAAGTTTGGACTCACGGCAGGCCATTCCATCCTCTCCACTCCCAAATTCTGGAGGTACTCTGTGATGATCCTGCCTCTGTGGGGGGTAGTGAGGTCATCCTGGAGGACGGAGTTAGGTCCCAGATTCTGGAGATATGATATCGCCACTGGCTCCAGCTCCATCTTGCCCTTAAATCTCTGGAAGAAAGCCTATGGTTCCTCAGTGAAGCAAAGGTGAAGAACCGGTCTTCTTGGGATGTTGTCTTCCTGAGACGGCCACTTCGCGGTCTGTCTTTGACTTCACGAGTCTCAAGGAACTTGGTCCTAAGTTTGGAAAAATGGGCTGACACCAAATAATGCTGCCACTCTGCGTACCGGAACCCCAGCTTCACGTTGCCCTATTGCACGAGCCTTATCCTGAAGGGACGAAAGTGGCATGTTTATGCTTGGAGCACACACAAACTCAACAAAGTTGTAGGACCCATGCACACAAGTGCTGTCAATTAGGTGCCAATCAGGTGCCAGTAACACACCTGGCATACTGGCATACACCTGTCAGCACTTGAAGCTCAAAAAGAGAGTGAATACGAACAGAAGAATATTGCAGGGAATTTTGGCCAAAAAAATTGGGCCGCTACCCACACGGTTAGCTGTGTTGCTCATTCCACGAATACATGATCATTACAAGATGTACCTCGTTGTAAAGGTGAGTAATCAGGCTTTCCAAGGATATGGAACACAATATCAATTGGTATTATTAACTGTCTAAGGTCTATATCCCTCGTACGGGATATTTTTATTTTTTTGTCAAAAAAAATGTAAAGCTCCGCGAGTTTTCGTCTTAGAGACATAAAAAGAACAACCACGGAAACATTGAACCCTTTTCTTTTATAATATATACAGTTCAAAATTTTTAAATAAATAAGTCAGGGGCATAGAACTGATGTGTTGCACTTTCTAGTATCTGAGTGGGGTTTCTGCTGCTAAGGACCCACCCATTAGCAAATGACAGCTATTCATATGATAAGGAGATGGTGATTCAGTGATCTCCATTGGGTCATGATGTGGCAAGATTCACTCCGGGGGGTTTGGGCCACAAAGACATTCTAGGGCCATTAGGATATGGCCTTTGTCTTTGCGAGAGGTGTCACAGGTTTGTTCACACCAACTCATCAATATGCATTTGTAGGGGCACAGATTTAGGAATGGTACAGGACACTCTGAAATTATAAATATGTGGTAGTGAAACAAGACATACTTTCTGAATGCCAAACTAACATGTGTTTAGCCAACACCTATGTTTACAAGGCTCAGAAATAAAAAGTCTTGTGAATAAACCTTTACAATGTGTTTATGTACAAAGTCTGAGCACCTCTGAAACAAGGATTTTCCAAGGGTATGTTTACATTTGATTTAAATTAAACTTTTTTTTACTACATTCCTTTTACTTACATGATATTATTGCTGAGGTCGTCTAGAATAGAATCATATATTCCATTTGTGCATCAATGTTTTAAGTTAAGCAAAATGTACAAAAACATCAAGGCATGTCAGACAACTTAGAAAAGTCTAAAAGGCCTTGGACCTTAGAGTGTTAAAGGTAGGGGGTGGGGGAAAAAAATCGATTATTCGATTTTTCTCGATTCTCTCTAAAACGATTCTGTCTCGCTTCAGAAAAGTTCATAATCCATTTTGTAATAAAAAAAAATGAAATAAAATAAATTAAATTTATGTTGAAATGCAAGCTGCATCGATTATTGCATTGTTCATAGAAAGTCAAAATTGTGACAAGGAAAAGCTTTTTCTTTCTTTAATTATCCAACACAAAGTAGGAAGACTCTGAGTAGACTCTGAGTAGCAAACTCGAATGTTTTAAAAGTCAAAATACATCGATAATCGTTTTATCGGTTTATAATTGATAATCGATAATCGGTTTAGAATCGATAATCGGTTTAGAATCGAATCGTTGACCTCTGAATCGGAATGGAATGGAATCGTGAGGTGCCAAGCGATTCCCACCCTAATTAAAGGGGAGGAATAATCAACTGGAATAACATTTCAAAACTTTTTTGAGGAGTGTATATGATCAGATTCAATAAAAACCTGAACAAATACACTAGCAGACATTTCTTTTCTCAGTGATCCCTCTGAACTGGCGCATTTCTTTGTGAAGAGATGTCGCATTGTCTCCTGTTAGGCAGTGTCATTACACTGAGTATAAATGTCATTTTTTTGGGAAATGCAAATTCAATTAATTTAAAATGCACTACAAAAACTCACACTCACTCACACACACACACACACACACACACACACACACACACACACACATCACTCATTCTTAGCCCAGAAAGCGAAAGCACTCGGCTTGGCCTGTTGTGCAGCCACCCTCCCTCCCCAAATGCAGACCCTTTTGTGTGGAAGCAGGCTGGAGAAATCAGATGTGACTGCCACTTAACGGGTGATTTGCAGGCTATTACGGCTGCCCTTGGCTGTTTTAATTTGCCATGGGATTTCATTTGTCGAGTGCATTACTTACCACCCTTCCATTGGCATCCATTTAGTGGCCTGAGTCGCCATTGATTTTTCTTACATGTTTCCAGTGTTAATTATACAAAGACATCATCATTGACGCCATATTGTGGTGTCTTCTAGTCCGTAGCCACAGAGCTCCATGTTCCCTTCTCGCAGATATGAGCGTGAGACTGTTGCCACAGTCAGATGTGCTAGTGTGTGTATGTGTGTCTGCCATGTTCCCTGTGCCACATGCAACAGTCAAATGTACTAGCGTGTGTGTGTGTGTGTCTGGCATGTTCCCTGTGGCATATGCATAGGGGTTTTCCCTAAGACTAGGAAACAAATGTTATGGATGTTTCACAGCCTGTGTTTCATGTCACGGCCAAACATGAATGTGTGTGTGTGTGTGTGTGTGTGCATCCATGGGGGTTATCGCTGAGACTACAGGCAAATCCAGTGGATGTTTCTGAGCCGGTGCCTCATGCCATCCTCCCCAAGGGGTGCAATCGTCCTCTCCTGGCTGCATAAGAGTGAGAGTGAGAGTGAGAGCGTGATCTTTTATACCACTGACAGCCGCCTGATGAAGCGCTGAGCACCAAGAGCTGCAGGTGGATTTAGTGCGGGCTATAAAGCAGCGGGCGACACAAACTCGACCGACCGCTCCCGAAACCTGGCAGTGTGCCAACTCAGTCGGTCCCCGGCCTCCCCTCTGCACCCCTTCGATAAGAAGATGCACTCATGACACCTCCCCCCCCCCCCCCTAAATAAACACGGCAGAACATTGTTTACGCTGTCGGTCCCTGCTGCTGTGTCCCATGCCGTTACTCACTCTCCTTCACTCTTGTTTGTTTCGCTGATGTAAAACAGGCCACTGGGGAGAGGTTCACAGCAGCTCTGATACGCATCGCAGACAAGAACGAGAGACACAGTGAGAGCAGGGGGGGTTGGAGAGAGAAAGAGATATATAGAGAAAAAGGGAATGATCGAGAGAGAGGGAGCCTGACAGAGAGGGAGTTTATTTAAGAGGCGCTAACACGGGCCTCATGGGCACTGGTTAGCTGGAGCGCTTATACCACTCCACTCCGCCTTAATGGCTTCCCCGAGAAACAAGAGGAAACAAACCAGGCCAAATTGACAGAGATGCATTTGCATGAAAGACTCTGTTTTCACCATGCTCGTTCTTTTTTTTTGTAGCGGTGCCATCAAACAACAGTTGCTTTTATCCCTGATGAGAACCTGTTACGGCCAGGCACACAAGCCACGACAGAACGGGAACAGAGATGAAGTTCAGATCAAAAATCTAGGGGGGTTTATAACATAAATTGTAAACACCAAAACAGGTTAAACCAGCGCAGCCTGACTCTACGGTGTAGTTGCCACTAGAGAAACCACTCTACCCTTTCAAGCCAGGCTGAGCTCAGTTTATAACGGGAGAGCAGACGAGCCTCAGGTGAGCAACACTGCACAGGTGAAACCCATCTGCCTGAAGTATAGAAACAGAAACCTAGATGATGCAAGCCACCAGCAGGGGTAGCCAAAACAAATGCTGTGACACCCCCAAGGGCAGAGGAACATAACAAAAAGTGTTGGTTACATAAACCAACACATCCACATCCACTATCTGCTGGACTCATATGTGTCCATGTTTAGTCAACAGCTTCTGCCCCTGAACACATATAAAAGGGAATTTCGACTCCTGTCCAAGGAGGTAAAGTTAGAGGATGGTGAGGTGTAGCCAGTGGAGCTAAGCTGCATTGGTGTGATTGTTGCGGTGGGCACAGATTCGAGCGGCTGGGCAGAGGTAAGCTGCATTGGTGTGATTGTTGCGGTGGGTACAGATTCGAGCGGCTGGGCAGAGGTAAGCTGCATTGGTGTGATTGTTGCGGTGGGCACAGATACGAGCGGCTGGGCGATGCGGCTCTCTGTCTAAGGTGGCTGGGGAGGCAGGAGTGATGGGAGTGGAGTCGCACACATTCACAGGTTCTCCTCAGGCTCCGTGGCAGAGGAAGAGGGACTGTGTGTCCAGTAGAAGTGACAAGAGGGGAGGCAGCGATGTGCTGGGGGTGCAGTCAGTGTGTGTGTGTTTGTGTGTGCATGTATGTTTGTGGATGTGTGTTTGTGTGTGTGTGTGTGTGTGGGTGTGTGTGTGTGTGTGTGTGTGTGTGTTTGTGTGTGTGTGTGTCTGTGTGTGAACATTGCAGGGGGGTGCACAGAGCTTAAGCACAGGGCGCAATCACTCAGCCGCCAGCCGGTGCAGGTTGGGGGATTAGACCAGGCAAGGCAATTACACTGGCTTAGGGTTTGTTTACTACTGAATTACTGACAAAATTGTCCTCTCAGGCCGCTGCTTGGAGGTGCTGAGACCCCACAAGGCACTCCCCACACATAGAGAGAGAGAGAGAGAGAGAGAGAGAAAGAGACAGGGGGAGAGAGGCAGCCCGGTCAGCACTGGCCAGTGGAGCAGAGGGGAGCGGAGCTCGGCAGGGCTTTCAGATACGTAGCCACAGGACCCCAAAGAATACAGCTGAGCGCTCCATTCAGGAGACACAGATTAATCAGTCTGCAGAGAAACACAGAGCTGTCTGTCTGGGGGGTGTGGGCGTGTGGTGGGGCGATGGGGGGATCAGTTCCTGTCTGATGTTGTCGCAGGGGGACATGACACAGGGGACATGAGGGACATGGATGTCTTCATGGGGGAAAAGGATGCGTTCCCCGTGCCTTATTGCCAAGGCGCAGAGAGAGAAGCTGCCAAGGCTAAGTGCTGAACACGAGGAGCCCCCCCCCCCTCAGCCCTCTGTGTGCTGCTGCAGAGGGGTGTTTTCAGCAACACTGAGGTGTGCTGTTGTGCCTGGGTGAGCTGCATTAACGAGTCCCGCTCCGAGCCACTGAACAGCCCTGTCAGCCTCTCCTCCCCTCTCACACAAGCTCAGGAAAATAAGAGGGTTTCAGAGAGAGAGAGAGAGAGAGAGAGAGAGAGAGAGAGACGGAAAAAGAGAGAAGGAGAGCAGAGTGTGCAAGAGATGAGAGGGTGAAAGAGAAAGAGTGGAAGACAAGACAGGCCGAGTAAGTTAAGTAGAGTTTAGTGAAAGTGGTGAAAATAAAATGAGGAATGGGAAGAGCTGGCGTCTGTGGTTGTGCCTCAGGATGCATCTCTGCATCTCCCCCAGTGGATTAATCATCTGCGCTCTCCGCTGCCTGACTCCCACCAATTAATGGCCTGCCTGTCAGTCTATAGCTGTTTCCATGGGCCTGACAGTGGGGTGGGTTCAGTCTATAGCTGTTTCCATGGGCCTGACAGTGGGGTGGGTTCAGTCTATAGCTGTTTCAATGGGCCCGGGAGTGGGGTGGGTTCAGTCTATAGCTGTTTCAATGGGCCCGGGAGTGGGGTGGGTTCAGTCTATAGCTGTTTCAATGGGCCCGGGAGTGGGGTGGGTTCAGTCTATAGCTGTTTCTATGGGCCCGGGAGTGGGGTGGGTTCAGTCTATAGCTGTTTCAATGGGCCCGGGAGTGGGGTGGGTTCAGTCTATAGCTGTTTCAATGGGCCCGGGAGTGGGGTGGGTTCAGTCTATAGCTGTTTCAATGGGCCCGGGTGTGGGGTAGGTGGAGGAGTAGGGATGGGTGGGATCCACTGCGGTTTCGGTTGGGTTCGGCTCAGTTGGGTTGGCTCGGACTAGGCCAGTCCCAGAGGCACCATCCATTCCCCCGGTGGCGCACTGAGGGGGCGCTGGAGCTGGGGCTTCTTGCTGGGAGTCGAGAGCACCCTCAGGGGGAAGTCAGCGGGATGTTGGGGGTGCAGGAAGTGAAAGATGGACGTTTTCTGAGGCACGGCGGCAGCAGCAGCAGCAGCGGCAGCAGCGGTGGGAGCAGGGAATGGATCGCTCCGGTGCCCCGCTGACACAAGCAGGAGCTCACCAATCCATCACCCTCCTAATCAGGCAGATTTCTACACAGCCCTTTTATCCTCCACTCCTGCTGCTCCTGCTGTGGCTGCTGGGGCCTCAGGCTGAGCTGGGGCCTGTCTGAGCTGGGCTGGGCCGGGCTGGGCTGTGTGGTGTGGTGTGGTGCTGTGCGCTGCGGTGCTGTGTGGGGCAGGCAGGGAGGCAGGGGGGCATGCGTGCTCGATGCAGCTGTTCTGGGTGGGGAAACGCAAAGATAAAGGAAAGGCAGCGAGAGAGCAGTTGAGGCGTCAGCAGCGCTGAGTGTAGCATGCAAGCTTAACAACAAAAAATCAACACTTAACGAGAGAAGACGAATGAATGTGATCAACGGGCGCAGTTGGCTGCGTGAAGAAGGGAATCCCAGAAAAGCCTCCCGAACAGAGTAAACTTTCTAGGGCAGCACATCAGTCTTGATGTCAAATGCCATTAATAAGCAATGAAGCCCAAAATGAGCTTGATGTTTTCGTAACAACATGATTTTTAATTTGCACCCGTGTCAATAGGGTGGTAAATAAAATAAGAGCAAAGACGCCTCCTTCAAACAGACTTGCACAGTGAGATTGGGAAACTGGTGTAATGTGCTAATCCTCAAATGTGTTCTGCTCGCACAATGAATAATTGATCAAATTATCATTAACCAACAAGCACCCAAGCAACAGCTGCTCTTTGATAGTGAGCGATAGCTTGGGAGAGAGAGACAGGCGGAAAACATATGCGCCATCGTGTAACGGCTTTTCGAATTTTCCGTTTCATGGGTGATGCACCGTACTTTGCGACGCTTTCATAGACCTGCAAGCTCACAGGCTTCCCCCTTCTTCCTCTTTCGTCGTCCTCCTCCTCCTCCTCCTCCTGCACCTCTAGCTCCTCGAAATTCCTCCAATCCTCCGATGCAGCTGTCTGCTGTTTCCCCTCTCACCTCTCCTGCCTCTTTGAAGACCCTGAGCCACCGGCTGAAACCCATGGCCAAGACACACGGAGACTGCAGGGGTGGGGAGAGTACAGGAGAGTTAACACTCCCCTGCGGTCCGTACAGACAGTGCACTGACAGTACATGCTACTCCACAAAGAGGAGGATGGAGAGGAGATACCTCCAGGGGACCGCACACCCCAGTGCAGGTGCTCTTGATATCGGACTGCCAGTGTGGTTGAGAAGTCAGAGTTATCTGGCCGTCCACTAAAGACAGAACCTTCTAGGTTCCTCTGCTCACAGAGCTGGTTTTGTGTTGTTCTCATGGCCTGTGCCTCCTCTAGTGCGTCGATGTTCCAAAACCCTGGCGTTGACAAGTGAGCACATTCAAAATGGCATTCTTGTCATTTCAGGAAGTCAGTGGCACAAAAGAAGCTTCAGGAAAATGTAGCCCAGGACTAGAAGTCTTTGGAGTCACCTAAAACCATCATTACTATATACGGTTATGTAATCATGGGCTCTTTGTGGCTTGTTTTTTCTAGTCAGTCTGACCTCTGAACCTGGCCAGGTTGACCTTTGAATTTGCTCAGAACAATCCACAGCCACTGTGCTATGTGTGCCAGTCTTGATCTCTTTTCATGAATGAGAGAGAGTGAGAGAAAACACAGAGAAGCAGAAAAAAAGAACCAGAACACTTTCTTTTTACGGTATGTGCGTAGATCTTATCCTGCTGACCTACATAGCGCCGCTACATCTTTGCAATCCCCTTGGGTGCGTGAGCCTGTGGAGGGAGGACTAACAGGAGCCGGGAGTGGGCGATAAGCGCCAGAGAGAGAGAGAGAGAGAGACAGAGAGAGAAACGTCACTTCACTAGTCCACTGAGCCAAAACAGCCTTGGCTGCTTTATATGTGTGTGACTTGAAATAAATGAACAGGTGTGTGTGCTTTGCTTTCGCAGCAGGAGTGCACCTTGTGTCAGACACACACACACACACACACACACACACACACACACACACACACACACACACACACACACACACTCTCTCTCTCCGTCTGTCTCTCTCTCTCTCTCCATCCCTCTCCTGTTATTCGCTGGAGAACGTGGCTCTCCAGGGAGAGACGAGTAATACTCAGTCACTGCAGGATGGAGCCAACAAAAGATTTGCAAATGGCAGCATTTTCCTTTGGGTTTGAATCCTAGTCAAGAAGGCGAATTGGAAATCTGACCTAATTCTTATGGTGTGGTAATGATGGGGGGGGGGGGGGGGGGGGGGTCGTGGCATGGAGGACTGCACTTTCATTTCCAACTTTCTCCATTTCATTTTACATTCCTAACCTACTTAAAGCCGTCTTCAACTGGATAGGTACCCCCCCACCAGACATTTTGCATTTGATTTTTTTTTTCGATGTCAAACTAAGCATAGAAAAATGAAAATGGCATTTCGTTTCCAAGGGCTAATTGGTTATAAGACAGATATTCTGGAAATAAGTGGTATTTTTAACGGCACAGGGTAGGCCACAGACAGTGGCCTGAGTTTGAAGAGTTGTAGCCCAAACCCATATCAGGTCCCATATCACATATCCACAAAGACAATGGGATATTTCATGTGCATTTACTTATCACAGGGTCTATCCAAAGCTATAGTATAGGACAGTTACACAGTTTCCTTAGTAGTTTTGCTGTTTGGGCATCTAACCCATGAAACCCATGAAACCCATAACCATGGCCTTGGAGTTTATAGCAACGTGCTCTACTGGCTGAGCTCCAAAGAAAGAGTGAGAACTGCACTTACTGGTGCAGGGCATGTCAGGCAGGTCCGTGTCTCCGCGGTAGTAGCCATTCCTGCACACGCAGATGGTGGCAGCCTCCGAGGTGGACCTGCTGTTGGGGGGACACTGCAGGCACAGTCCCTCCCCCTGACTCGATTTAAATGTCCCTGGGGGGCAGGCTGAGAAGAGACCGAGAAAAAGAGGGGGGGGGGGGGGGATGGGCGAGAGAGAAAGAGAAGAGATGTCAGTAATGGTTAAAATTAACAAGTGTAACAAAATATGTGTATGCATATTCTATAAATGGCTCCTGCATCTATTAAATGTATACATCTATTCTATATACATATGCACCTATTCTTTATATGGCTACTGCATCTATTTCGATTCAGGATTCACACACAGACAGACTCTTAAACTGCACTTGGAGATTGTCTGCCGGGGTTGAATTTTTCAGGCGTTCCGCATTGATCTGCAAGTGATAGCTTTGCACTTAGTACATCCATTTTAGGTTTCTCTCTAATGCAAATGTGAGAACCCGACGAGGACAGCGATTATTACGGCTGATATCATATCATCCAAGCACAAGAAATTCACCAAAGAGCATTTCATCAAATTTAAGGGAAGAGAGAAAAAGAACATTGAACAAAAAAAATTAAACAGAGCGAGTCTAGAGGAGCACGAGAGAGACGGTGATAATCCTCCTGCGTAAATGCTAACTCTGATAAATGCTTGGGCGTAAGCGAGCCGCTTCAAAGGCACCTCATGACACCTGGTGCCACCACAGCACAAAGTCAATCAATTCAAGAGAAACTGGGCTGCTTTTTAAAGCCTTGACTCATTTTGTTAAAAGTGCCACAGTGATTTCAGCCCCTTTGAGTTCCATTTGTCATGATCAGCTCTATGATTATTTGAAGTCTTGTTGAAATGTCACACAATGGTAAATGAAGACTGGGTGCAGAGTCCAAATAGTGCAGTCAGACTTGATGTGTAGTGTCTGAGGCGGATAGATAGAGGCAATTTTGCAAACTGCGAAGCAGAGTACAGACCGAGAGACTGAGATTGAGGGAGGAGAAAGAGAGAGAGAAAGACTTGTCAGGCGGGCAGTACGGCTTTGAACTGCACCAGACTTTCCCAAGCTTTCATATCGATCTGGCTAACAGCTTCCAGCAGTTGGGCCTCCAGCAGGCCAGCAGAGAAACAGCAGCACACAAACCTGACGCCTTCAAGAGAAGCACACATGCACAGGTGACATACCGGTGCTTACACACACTGCCATACACACACACACACACACACACACACACACACACACACTGACCCACTTCGAGTCTGTAGAAAAAAAGCCAGCAGACAACTGTATCTGCAACACCTCAATCTGTGTATGAATGCCAAACCCATGTCCATGTAACTAAACAAATGAACAAACACACATACAAATGTCATTAAAACAGATACAAATACAGTAACTTCAGTCCTGTATATAACTTCAGATGATGTGTCGTGACATAGGATCTGTCTCTGCATTTCTCAGTTTACAGTATATAAAAACCCAAGAGGAGGATGATGCAGAGATTAAGGATGTAAATGTGTGTGGGAAAAGATGGAAGGTTGCACTAGATGGATGAACGGATGGATGGATTGACAGATGGCGGAGGAAATCAAACATGTTCCAAAGCCCGCTGGAGAATAAGAAAAATATTCTCCTGTAATGAGTTGAGACAAACATGTTGTCTCTCCTTCTCTCTTCCTTCTATTGCCTCCCCATTCTTCTCCCTCTCTCCATCTCTGTCTCTCTTCCCCAATCCTTTCTTTTAGTCTTTGAACAAGAACTGGGCTCTGTCATCTGGAATGACAGAGGGGTGGATTCAACTTTTGTACCTTTATATCAACAGCCTTTTAAGATTTAATTAAAAATGTTATGCTTCATTAAAAACAGAAAAAAGGGACAGTGAGTTTTGGGGTCTGGATTACAGTATGCTTTATTACACCATTAAAACAGGCAACTTTCCTTTTTTTGCCTGTTTAATTTTTATGAGTCGCCCCAAACTGTTGAACTGGCAGCTTCAGTGGACTGTCAAACGACGCCCAAACCTCTGAGACTGTTGAAACAGAGGGAGGTAGGCCCACTGACAGATGGAGGAATGAGAGAAAGATGAGAATGAGAGAGAGAGAGAGAGAGAGAGAGAGAGAGAGAGAGGGGAAGAGAGAGAGAGGAAGAGCACGACAAGAGAAGATGAGAGATTGAGGGGGAGAAAAAAGGGAAGGAAAGTCGAGGTAGAGAGAGAAAGATAAGCAAAGAGAATGAGAGAGAAAGACACCAGGAGACGAGCGAGAGAAATGAAAGAGGGGGGAGGGAAAGCGGAGACAGGGAAGAGATGCAAGGCTTAACAAGCGAGACATTAGGGGCCTGGACCGGGCCACAAAGCAAGATTACTCTTCATCATCCACCAGCCAGCGCCATGGCAACAAGGTTCCTCTGTCACTACCCCTGGTGATCCGGCAAAGGCGAGGGAGGCAAGGTGCTGGAAGAAGAGGGGGGCGCTGTTAGGCCCCGGCTCCCCCCCACCGAGATGAGCTTTAGGGGAGAATAACAGGAGAATGAAGGTCTCATGAACCTTTATATAAATGCACACACACACACACACACACACACACACACACACACACACACACACACACACACACACACACACACACACACACACACACACACACACACACACACTCTACCCAGATAACCTTTTCCAGCCAAAGGCAATCTACACAACCTAAAAAGTGCCCAAAATAGGATATTCTGAGCCTTTGTTTATATGCCCTGCTGAATAATTGATTTAATTCAGGTTGATCTTATGCGCTTCTACATATTTTAGCTATGTTGATAGAGTGCAGATAAGCCATGCAAGAGATTGCATTTTAACCTGCAAAGCAGATGGCTGACTTTCTGGCTGACATGAAAAGAGGCGAGGAAGAGCAAAAGAAAGCAAAGTAGAGATGAAGAGAAGAGAAGGCAGTGGAGGGAAGAAGAGAGATGCATGAGAGAAGAGAACTAAGAACGAGAAGAGAAGAGAAAAGGAGAGGAGTGGAACATTTGGTGCAGGGTACCCCACACATGGCAGAATGTGTGAACATGTGGGAGGTGTGGTGCCAGTCAGCCTGCCAGACAGCCAGCCAGTCCTCTACTCTCGTCTCCTCTAGTCTCATTACCGCACTTCTCCTCTCTTCTCCTTTCCTCTCCTCTTCTTTCCTCTCATCTCCTCTAGTCTCCTTTCCTCTCCTCTCCTCTCATCTGCTCTGCTCTCCTCTCCTCTCCTCTCCTCTCCTCTTCTCTTCTCTTCTCTTCTCTTCTCTTCTCTTCTCCTTTCCTCTCCTCTCATCTGCTCTCCTCTCCTCTGCTCTGCTCTGCTTTCCTCTCCTCTCCTCTTTTCTCTTCTCCTGTCCTCTCCTGGCTGACTTGAGTGATGCTGGCTCTATGAGATGTGTTTCATTGAGTGGATTTCATCTACTATACCACAGCCAAAGCTACACAGGCACCTAAGCCATAGGATTCAGGAAGAGTGTGTGTGTGCGTGTGTGTGCGTGTGTGTGTGTGTGTGTATCTGTGTGTGTGCGCATGCTCCATGCGTGCGTACGCAGATGGTAGTCTGTGTGAGTGTATGTGTGTGTGTGTGTGTGGCCCTGAGTGGCTGTGGGATGACTGAATGGCTGGATGGCATCTCCTCCTCCTCCCGGCTTCTACCAGGCACCCTGGGCCTGAGGCGGGGGACACCAGGTGTGTGGGAGTGAGTCAAAGCACCCTGATTTCATCGCTCGGGGAAGCCGCCAACCAGCCACCAAAAAATAAAACAAACACAAAAATTCAAAGGCTTAATCTCCATAAGCAACCTGTCTAAAAAACCTCATTACCAGATAAAAAACAAAATAGCAAAAAACACAGACAACCAAACAGACTATCATCTGCGCTGTTCACAAATGCTGCACCCATACACACACACACACACACACACACACACACACACACAAACAAACACACACAAAGAGTAGCATCTGCACTGTTCACACATGTCAACATAAAGCGTGAGCACGCGTGCAAACTCGTGTACACACACACACACACACACACACACAATCACACACACACACACACACACACATAAACACACACACATAAAGACAGTCCAAATGTGTGTGTCTAATGATGTACAAATAGCTAGCATGAGCCCACTCCCCCCCAACCCCCCCAGGCTCCTGTTTACAGATCCAGAGATGGGGAGCGAACTGTAGCGGAGAGAGGCAAAGCAATGTGAACACGTGCAAATAAAAGACACACAGTCTGCGGCTGCTGCTGCTGAATCAGCTGGGTGGGGTAATGTAGCCGCCGGGCATGCCGGCCTCAGAAGCCCGCACTCGTTCGCTAATATGGTGTGAAAAAGATAAAGAAGAGAGGAAGGGTGAAAGACAGACAGGAGGCCACTGACAGCGGCGACCCCGTTAAATGGAATTCTCATTCGCACATTTTACTCCAATTGTCTAGTGTCTGTCGGACAGACGAGGGGAAAATGAATTGGACTGCCATGTGGCCTGGCTGCCGGCACAATGATGTCCGCACGGAAGGGTCATTGTCCTCGTGGTCGAAGATGAGATCCAGGAGAAGGCGGGTGGTATGTGTGTGTGTGTGTGTGAGGGGCGACCCGGACCCCCTCAACAGAAACATACACCTTCTGCTCGATTTAATTCCACAATAGTGTTGGGAACTTTTCTAATCGACCTTGCGTATTATGAGCATGAGGCTGCCGCATTAAACCCATTAATTAATCTGGACCTGCTTGGCTGCACAGCACTGTCAGAGAGAGAGAGAGAGAGAGAGAGAGAGAGAGAGAGAGAGAGAGAGAGAACTAGAGAGAGCTAGAGAGAGAAATCCATGAACCAAATGGTTGGAAAACCTCTAAGGCCTGCATTTAAATCTCACTGCTGAGCTCAAAGCAGCTGGCGAGCAGCCCATGCAGCAAGACTGATTCATTAATATTTGGTTTGGAGGCGCAGGGTGTTCCTGTTCCTCAAAAGAGCTTTAAAGCCGCAGCGCAAAGATAAAAAACACCCCCACACACACACACATACACACACTCACACACTCACACATCGACAAAAATAAAACCACACACACACACTGATGAAAATGTTCGTAGACACACATACTCACATATGTGAAAGGGCACATACACACACACACACACACACACACACATACACACACACACAGGCACATTTTTCTTGTGGGGTTGTTGTGTTTGTTGGAAGACAAGAGGAGATTAGGAAATTTCATCTGCAAACAATTAGGCTCCCATGACACTTTAGGAGGGCCAGCACAAGCTGCCTGAACTTTGAAACAAAACAGCCGTGTGGTCTTCCATCATCCTCAACGTCTCACTGTGGCCTCACTCACCTCGTCTCGCCTCTCCGCTCCTCGCGACGGACAGAAAGGAGCCGAGCGGACCACCTAAGACAAAGAGCAGATGAACTCTCACAGGCGTTCACACCGCGTTCCCCTCCCTTACACACACGCAGTGTGTTCCACTATACTACACTACACTACCCACATACACACACACACACACACATAAAAAAACATCCTCACAAAAAACCTCCACATAAAAATGTTGTCACAAACACAAACACACACAAAACCAAAAAACATACACACATTCACAAACAGACACAAACAGTAACACTTGAAAACAAACTTACACAAACACAAATATGTGCGCTTTGCAAACACACACACACACAACCACACAACCACACACGCAAGCACGCACACACACACACACACACACACACACACACACCTGCTAGCCCACCTACACACACACATCCTCAGGCCCTTTCCACAGTAATTTTCTCCCTAAATGGGAATTTAATTAAATCCTACCTGGCACTGGGGAGTGTGTGTGCTCTTAATCTGACACTGGGCATCTCCTGCTACTACCTGGGGCCTGAGCTGCCGTCTTGCCTGAGTAACAGCCCCCCAGCACCTGCCTCTGCTCCTGTCCAGAGACTAGAGAGAGAGTGGACCAGGGCCCAGGATCCAGAGCTCATTGGCACTGATGGCTGTCTGATCTCTCTCACACTCAGGGGGGCTTGCAGTGCTGCCGACTGAAAAACGAAAGGATCTGCCCTCCATCTCACGAGAGAAAGGAAGAGGTGGAATGGAAAAGGAACCATCCCAACAACCAAAAAGTAAATCACTTTCAGAGATAGCTGAGCTCTCTAGCAAATGGACGCGTATTAAGGGGGAGATAAAGGGGAAAATGACATTTGCTCACAGCGGAGGGGGGTGTTGTTCAGAATTAGCACAGGCGGTTCTGAGGCCTGCCGGAGGACCTGCTGTGGCTGCTAAGATGTGAGCAGTGACGCCGTGCGATATCACGGGCAGAGGTGAGGTTCAATTATTGCGCCTGCAGGCGCCGGGCATAAAAGACACCCCGGTCCAGACTATACATCACAGCTTTAACCACATTGGCAACGTGTCACATGCCGTAGTCCAGCCTATAATGTACGGGCGCTGCATTAAAATATATATGGAGCTGCACAATTCCAAGTGAAATTGAAAGGATAGGATTTATTGGGTGTGGGTACGAGAATTATTAGTAGGACGTGCAGGGGTTGGTTGTGAGCAAATTAGCACATATGGGCTTGAGCGTGTGTTCTTGTATGTGTGTGTGTGTGTGTGTGTGTGTGTGTGTGTGTGTGTGTGTGTCTGTGTGTGTGTGTGTGTGTGTGTGTCTGTGTGTACGTGTGTGTGTGTGTGTGTGTGTGTCTGTGTGTACGTGTGTGTGTGTGTGTGTGTGTGTGTGTGTGTGTGTGTCAGTGTAAGTGGGGGGAATGACTGGGAGCTATGGCTGCCCTGTGCTGAAAAAAACTCTGTGACTAATCTGCTAAACTTGAGAATGGCGTCTGCAGCACATATACACAGATACACACAGACCGACACACACACACACACACACACACACACACACACACACACACACACACAAAACACTTTCTACCCAGCCATCTGGCTGTCCATGTCTCCTGGGTGTGCAACACTGAGAGGACACAAATATTTACACCACAGTGACATTCTCCCAATCTGCCCTGCAACTCCTTACACCACTCCAGACAAGGCAGGACATCCACACACACACACACACACATCCACTAAGCACTGCACACAGACAACCAGCATGGGCTAAAACAGCGGACGATGAACTGCAAACACAAACAGTGTGCAAGTCTGTTGAAGTAAATGTGTGTTATCAAGTGGTGTGTGTGTGTGTGTGTGTGTGTGTGTGTGTGTGTGTGTGTTAAATGCGCCGAACTGCCAAAATCCAGAGCCATCCATTTCTCTGGAGGGGAACAGAATAGAGGAGGTCCTTCAGGAATCCAGTGGTGCATTCCCTGACCCGTGCATTTAACCCCACACCTCCACCCTTGCATAACCCCCACTAACACCAATCCCCATCCATCACATGGGAAGGATCCCAGTCCTAGTCCTTTAAATTCTACCCACGTAGACACACAGAGGGCAAAGGTTGTGACACCATTTGACCCCAATGGGTCATTACGTTGCTCTGGCATTTAAGGTCAGCCTGCAATGAGGAAGAAGGTGTGTGTGTGTGTGTGTGTGTGTGTGTGTGTGTGTGTGTGTGTGTGTGTGTGTGTGTGTGTGTGTGTGTGTGTGTGTGTGTTTGACTGTCAGAGAGAGAGAGAGAGAGAGAGAGAGTGAAAGAGCACTTGTTTCTGTGTGAGTGTATATTTATATATAATTATATATATATACAGCATTTGCATGTGCTTCAGGTTCAGTACGTGTGAGTGAGTGATTAGGTGTGTGTGTGGGGGGGGTATTTGCATGCCTGTGTGTGTCTGTGCACAAACCTAACGGTGCAAACCCATGACACCGTTATGAGCGACGCGATTTCTAAACCCCATGCATTTCAACAGGAACCAATCCATTGTGACGTAGACCACCGTTTTGGGCAACGTGACCGATAAAAGTTCGGACATGTTGAATCCTATGCAAATGAGGAGCGATTTTTCCCGGCAGTGGCCAATGAGATTGTTTGGTGTTGTCTCTGACGGTTTGAAAATGGTAGGACTGTGGCATCGTTTGGTCGTTTAATTTGCTAAAAAGAAAGGCTTGGATGGCCTTGTAAGTGCTTGTTGTTGCCTGGTATGTTATATATTTAATCCTGGGCTTATTTGAACACAATGACAGTTTTGATATAAAGACAAGTGACTAGATAGCCTACTAACTGGCAAGCCTGCTCACTAGCTCACTAGTGCAGTCTGCTATTTCCACACGCTACACCACGCCCACTCAAAGCGATGGAAGCGTATCGCGTCGCTGTCATGGGTTTGCACCGTAAGTGTGTTTATGCTTGTGTGTCTGTTTGTGTATTTACAGGTCACAACACTAGTGCGTCACTGGCCTGGATAAGACGCTGCTGACAGTGATGGATGGCTGTGATCTGATGCGGAGCCTAGGAGCATACTGACTCTAACATGACACCTGCAACAGCAACAGGAAGTGCATCACCATCGGCAATCCCCAATGACCTCTCTCATCCCTCATCAAAACGGAAGGTACCCAACCTCACTGACGTCAGAGAACCCTATATCACTCCATAACACTACACTGAGCCCTGACTACATACAAATGTCACATGTAGCTTTATGTTTGCACAGAACTATTCAGTCATGAGGCATTGGATCACACTCAGTCATCATCGCAGGTGCCCTATGGAGAGTATTGAAGGGTTTGTTCAGTTGCTCCTGGGAAAAGCCAAGGATGAATGTCGCAGTGCTGTACAAAGAAAAGCACCAGCTACACGGATACAAAGACTGGGAGAGTCAGGCCCAATGAGAAAAAAAGACACATATCTGATGTAAAATCACTCGAGACCACAGCAATATCCTTTAGAGTATTATAGATCCTGCAGAGCTCAAGTCAGGGTGCTTCATGCATTTTAATAAACTGCACTGAACTATATCAGGGCCTTGCAAATCTCTGACAAAAAAAGCAAGCCAGCAGTTTTTTTTTCTGTCTTATCTCCCCCGGACTATGTAGTCATGTGTAGATCGTGCAGATCTAATTCTGATCCTCTGCGAAGCCTGGCTTTATCAAAGGATGGATCAACCGGCAGTGTAGCGCAAACACGCTCGAACCGTTTGAGATAAGGTGTTCATGTAGTCACCACAGAGAAACATAAATAAATATAAATAACAACGCTCTAAACAAGGTCCAACCAAAGGCAGCCATTACACAAGTAAGTTGTGACTTTGTTCTAGCTTTTGGCCTGCATATACGAAGGTCGTGTCCTGAAAAATCCCTGAGGCGAAAATAAAAATGAAGCTTATGCAACAGCAGGAGCGAGCCACCCAGCGCACAGTGACACTTGAAGCTAAAAAGGATGAACTCCTGGAGAATGACCCCTTGACCCCCAACAGCTCGGTGCTGTGTGAACAGCCTGTCTGAGCTGTGGCTGATGCCGTGCTCCGGGGAGGGGTTAGCTGCTAGCGTGCCGCTGTTTTTTTTCTGGGTCATGGTCACATTGCTCGGCCATTTGAGAAAAGGGGGCAAAGAAAATTGTGGCGCATCCAGCTGCAGCGAGAGCACCACAGCTGGACAGGGCAGGGTTCTGGGCAGAAGCGAGGGGGGTGTGGAGGGTGGGTGACCTCCTGGTGCTCCGGCCTGTCAGTGTTTGGGAATCTCCCGGACGAAGGAGCGCATTCTAGGCGTGAAAGGACAGATTGAAGAAAAGACCTTCAAGCTGAAGAGTTGAAGAGGAGGAGGATCCGCTCCTCTGATTCAACCCAGAATAAAAAAGAAACGAAAGGAAAGGAGAGAGAGAGAGAGAGAGAGAGAGAGAGAGAGAGAGAGAGAGAGAGAGAGAGAGAGAGAGAGAGTGAGGGAAAAGCCTCAGTGGCCATTAATCATTCCTCTGTCCTGCTCGTGTCAGGCCCCGTCTCCCCACCCCCCCTGCAGCCGAGAGGGAGAGGAAGAGAGAGAGGGAGAGAGGGAGAGAAGGAGAGAGAAATAAATAGAGAGCAAGACCACTGTTTACATCCAAGCCCACCACAAACACACATTCAAGCTAAATGGTGGAAGCGTGTCAAATTTAGCTCTCTCTAATACTCTCTCTCACTCATTCTCCATGCGTTTCTCTGTAGTGTTCTCTGTTAAGTGAAAATGCATTAGAGTGGAAGGTGTTGGAGCTACCTGCCCTGCCTGTGCATCCCTAACAATCATGTGCAAATCCAATCTCTTAAAGAAGATTTATGTGCTAGTGGAGTGGCCCGCCGCTGATAGGTGGGGTCCAGTTGCGGGGCGCAAGATGAGGCGTGGGGTAACAAACTCATTTACACACTGGTTTAGTCCACTCAATGCCCAGCGCATTCTCTCACTCTCTATCTCTCTTTCGCTCTATCTCTCTCTTTCGCTCTCTCCAAGGTCAGACGTGGCAAAGCTCTCTTAAGTCACTTTCTTTTCTTTCACTCTGCTCATCAGTGTCTTCCTCTTTTCTGACCCACAGTTCATCAATTGCTAAGAAAGAAAGAAACAGGCTGTGTATTTATATGATAGCTGGGGTGGATTAATATCTAGATCCTTGCTCTCTCTCTTTCTCAGTCGTTTATCTTCTGTTGTTGTCTCTCTCTCTCTCTCTCTCTTTCTATCTCACACCCCATTTATAAGCTGCTAGGCGAAAGAAACTGGTTGCGTTCTTTAACAGTAGGGCTCATGTTTCCTCATTCCACTAATGATGGTCTAGGTCTCTGTAAGAAGAGTAGAAAGGAAAAAAAGAAGAATCACATAGGATGAATAATGGATGTCTAACATATTCATCTTCATAACAAAGCCTGCCTCGGATTAACATTTGACAGACTTAGCACGGACTACTGCTGGGAGTATCTCCTTTTTTTAATGAGGCCCAGTCAAAGTTGATGACTTTACCCTTGACCATGTTTTACTGAGATGCTCTCCTGAAACCCTCTCGGCACAGTAGATAAGAGAAGCGGGGGAAGACACAAACGTGCGGACAGGGAGAGTGTGTGTCACGTGGGGGGCTGTGGCTCGTGGTGGTGGTGGTGGTGGTGGTGGGCAGGGGGCTATTGGCTGCCTGGCTCTCCGAGACTAACAGGGACTGTGTGTCCACACACACTGAGTGAGAGTGTCATGATGACAGATGATAAGTGAACAATTGGCCTTAAGCGCAGTCGAGGGCCCCGGCAATGTACAGTCACAACAATGAGGAGAGCAGGAGAGAGAGAGAGAGAGAGACAGAGAGAGACAGAGAGAGGAGGATGAAAGAAAGAGTGAAATAAAGACAGGAAGGAGGTGGTGGAGGGAGAGAGAAATTGAGATGAGACAAAGAGAGAAAGAGAGAGAGAGAGAGTGCAATAAAAAATAGCAAGATGTAGATATGTATGTATCTTTGTTAAAAGTGAATAAAACAGGACTGAGTATGCGTGTGTGTGTGTGTGTGTATCTGTGTGTATCTGTGTGTATCTGTGTGTGTGAGTTAGCGCATGTGCGCCCATTGTCTATGCAGATGGCTTCAATTCTAATCTTTGTCTAACATCTTGAACTAGCTATAGACAAACAGCGCTGAGGGAAAAATCCATGGCACTGATTGGGATGCCATTGAATAGAAAACAATGAGCAGTGGTGCTGGCCATGGCCAGGCCGACTCAATAGAGGGCACTGCAGCTGTCAACCTGCATGGAGCACAGACACACTCTCAGACTCTCAAACAAAACAGCGCATTTGCTCTCTCCTCTTTGTCATAACCAAGCATGTTATTTGTGTGTACACATGTCTATGAGTGTATATGCTATACGAGTGTGCACGTGTACGTATACCTGTGTGTGTGTGTGTGTGTGTGTGTGTGTGTGTGTGTCCTATGTGTTCTACATGTGTCCCTATGTGTTACATATGCTACAGTAGCTAATAAGCTCCGAATAGCCTCTCGTCTACGAGACGGTCGGAATCATCTCCAGCTGAATGCCCAGTGACAGCATGGCAGGTTTGTGAGCAGCAGCACATATTTGGACACGGCACAGTGGTGAGAATGGGGATACATCAGCAGTTTTTCAGCATATTAAAAAGAATAATAATAATTATATAACATAATACAAATCTGAAAAACAAGATCTGACACTGGCACGCAAGAGAGAGAGAGAGAGCGTGAGAGAAAGAGAATAAGAGAGAGACAGAGAGAGAGAGAGAGTGAGGGAGAGAGAGAGAGAGAGAGAGAGAGAGAGAGAGAGAGAGAGAGAGAGAACAGAGAAGAGACAACATTGGTATTCCGATGCCGTCCAGTGGCACTTGAGCGGGAGCGGCACAGCAGTGAGGCGGCCGGGTAACATATCGCCACTCAGCAAGCAGTAACATGCGCTCCCTCTCCAATCTACACTGTAATCAAAACCAGACTGGGGACTGGCTTGGCTCATGGCTCCTCTCTTTCTCTTCTCACCCTCTATCCCTCTCTCTACCTTCACTGCTGACTGTCAGCTCAGGGGGATAGGGAGTGGTGGGCAGGCCACTTGCTGGTGGACAGGGGGGGGGGGGGGGGGGGGGGGGGGCACCTTCTCTTGTACCCTTCTCACTGGCACTGATGAATGGGCATTCGCCAGAGAGAGAGAGAAAGAGAGAGAGAGAGAGAGAGAGAGAGAGAGAGAGAGAGAGCACCCCAGCAGTGGGGTTTTCTGCTGATGCCCTCAAAGAAAACACACATCTCTCACACACACACACACACACACACACACACACACACAAATACGTGTGCACACACACATCACACACACACACACACAAACACACACACACACACACACATAGGTGTGCACACACACATCACATACACACACACACACATACGTGTGCACACACACATCACACACACACACACAAATGAAAAACCCACAGCAGCACACCTAGCAGCTTGGTGTGACACAGATCTGGCCCTGATCTGTGAATGCCTGAGAGGACATGACCATCATTCCACCAGGGCTTTTCTGAGTGCACTTGAAGGGGTCGATTTGAGATACAGCTTCAGGATAAAAGAGCACCCACACACTTTTATATACTTTTCTTCACAAACTTCTGACTCAAGTTCTTTAAAGAGTTGTCTGGCTAAGTGCAAGTATATGGTTTGCCTTGACAACGTTTCTATATAATCTGACCTTGTGTCAGTCAACACTGTGACACACTGTGTCGGTAAATATTGAAAATATTTTTGGTCTTTTACCATGGGGAGTCAATCACACCCTCCAGATTAGCTATTCATATGTATCTATCCATCTTTCTCCGTCTGTCTCTCTTTCTTTGGTCCAAAACCACAGTACTCTCTTTAATCACATGTGTCCAAATGAGCAGTCAGCCCGCCCAGACCAGAAGAACAACCATGCACACTGATCACATCACCAAAGTGCCAAGACTGTTCAAAACAGTCAGCCAGATTCACAGTGCAGCATGGTGAGGCTTTGTTTAGGCTGACCCAAACTCTACTCATACTGCCCAACTGCTCACCTGTTGCCTAAGCCTGACTCCTCAAGTAGCCTGGTTTTCTGTCAGGCAGTAGACAGGCAATTCTAGCCATGTTTGAGTGGCCTACCGGTATATGGTCTCAGATTCGGAACATATAATTCTCCTGTCTGCAGCTGCCTCTGTGTGTGTTAGTGTTCTGTCACTGGTGAATGTGTGTGTGTGTGTGTGTGTGTGTGGAAACACTGCCAGTCTGCAGTCCTTTGGAGGAGTGCACTCAGTGTCTTTTCCCTCCACAGGGCACAGAAGAAGCAGCGCAATATAATGTCTGTCAGCCAATCTTTGTGACCACCACCACTGAGCTTGTCTTCCGTGTGATGTCTCTTAACATTTCCGCTTGTGTAGTCTGGCTTCCGGCAATTATTATGTCTATTAAATGTTCTACTTCACATTATTTTCCTTTTTGTATCTCACGCTTATTTGACTTGATTCATCAACTGCGTCTGTTTCTTTTCTGTTATCTGGGCAGCAGACACTGACACTGGCGAAACGCTGGAAGGCCTTTGCCTTGTTGTTTGCCTCTTCTGGGAGAACAAGAACGTTAACCCAATCACAACACAAGCCTTGTGATTCTTCCTGCAGCCCCAGTGTTGCTCTTGGATAAAGGAACCGGAGAGGGATGATGGAGCGCTTCGGTAATAAAATGAGCACTTACAGAGTGCTGCCAATTACTTTTGGGCTCAACCGCCTGAGGAATAAAGTATATGTTCCAAAAGACAAATAGCTTTTGCTTTTATTCCTCTCTGCCTTCCTTTTCAAACTTGCCCCTGCCATTAGCGTCGTCTGTCTGTGAGCTTGTCTCTTTTAAAAGGACTCCACCTCATTAACTTCATGCACCGATCAATTAATCCATAGCAGTTAGCCAGAGATGCCCACGCTCCTGGTCTCTCTCTTTCTCTGTCTCTCTCTCTCCTGATTTCCTGTTAATGGCAACATGGACCATCCACTATCCCCCCACCCACCCACACACACACGCAGACACACACACACGCACTTCCATTTCTGCAAACAATCACCGGTCACTGAGAACACAACAATGCAGCAGGGAGTTGAAAGACAAGGAATGAAAAGAATACGTCAAATGATGGCAACAAATGAGGTGCAGTTGAAGGCTGTCTGCATGAATGAAAAGAATAAAGGCAAACGCAAAAAAAAATTGTAGAGAGACATAATAAAGTGACGATCATTGAAATGTGTAGAGAAGGCTCTTAATGAGCTGTTTGATGTGATCCCTGTTCCAAAAAAAAGGCAACCAAAGATAATTGGGTGAAAACAAAGACTCACTGGTGAGACGAGGAAGAAATTAGGCGTTCTGACTCCAGCTGCAGAACCCCCACGTCCCAGGAGAGACCTAACTTTTCGTCGACGTACATTGTTTCCCGATGTCGGCACAGATTTGCAGCCGTGTGGACTTTTTCACACGCCACAGAACAACAGCCTGCCACAGAGTGTGGTGCCAAGGTGAGTGCTGATGGAACGCACTGCAAACAGAGGCCTGTTATTTGACATGTTTGACTTGGAGAAGTCAGCAGGCCACAAGGCAAGGCCCACACCTCCCCCGACAGGGTCAGCCGCAACAAACGAGACAGCCATCCATGGGCCTCTGCTTGTGTGTTCTAACACTCTGAGGTGTTTTATGGAATGGGGAGACCTCGGAGAGACTAATGCACTCCCTGACATGTTCTCTGTGTGTGTGTGTGTGTGTGTGTGTAGCAAGAGAGAGTTTGTGTGTACAGTACCTGATTATGTGCGTGGGGTGTGAGACTCCGTAGAGAAACACATTTGCATTAGTTTACTACTTTTTATAAAAGCCACTAGATTAAAGCGGCTTGTTTCAGGTCTCAGAAGTGTATTTGTGTGTGTGTCTGTCCTTACATGTTATCAAATCCTCTGTAATAGAGAGAAGGGCACAGCATTGCACAGCACAGCAACACACCAGAGACAGAGACCTCATCTTTCCCGCAGTCTTTTCCGCAGCTATGCTAAACCACTGCTGTCACAAACAGCTATTCAAGTAGCTCTGTGTAGCAGAAGCTGTCTCTGGAAGTTAAGATGGGTCTTTCAACTTCAGACTCAGTCATCACACTTGATAATGTAACATGCTGACATAATAAATACTGTCTCCCTTAAGTGTCCAACTCAAAGTGTGCTCATCTCCACTGTAATTACCGGCGAAAGCTGTTGATTTCTCTTATGCCTGCGCCACTGCATTTTGACAAGCGCAGATATCAAAAGGAAAATCAAACACGAGGCACTCAGGTAAAGAAGCCTTTGTAGTTTTCTTTTGTTTACTCCGTTGAGGAAAAGGCACATTTGCATGGGCAGCTTTTCTTTATTTAGCTGTTTTTTGTTTTTTTTTGTTTTCTCACAGTTAGCGCAGCTTCTTCGTAGCGCCTCAGCGCTCTCCAAGCCATGCTTACTTCTGTGGCCTGGTTGTCGGCGCATAAACATCCCATACCACACCCTCCCCCTGAATCGTTGATAGGCTGCCTGAGCGAGTTAACCGCGTGAGGGAACATGTGACCTGGATTCCTAGCAGATGTTCTAGCGCACGCTCGGAACCTGAGCTTTCCATCTCGCCGCAACACGGCACTCCGCCATTGCCTCCTCGTCGCAAGCGATTTGCATATTATTCATTCGGCAGATGCTTCGAGAGAGGGCAAGCCTGGGAGTCAAGATGCATTTTCTTTATGCAGTGGAGGTGAGTGCAACAACAAGCTGAGTGCGAGGAATGCCTGCGATCCCATTTGGGGAGAGGTTAGCCCTGACAAAGTAAGGCACGGCATCAGGGATTCATACACATGCAATACACCCGGCACTACAATGCCAGACGCTGAAGTCGCTAACTACTCTATTTGCAATTCAGCTTGTAAATCATGTAGTCCCACTCTACTAAATAACCCACAGGAGTCCAATACAGCACAATGGCACTTGAGATACGTAAACGATACTAAAGTACTTTAACGAGCCGCATCCTTGACAAATAGATGCATAAAACATAGTAGTGTGCAAGCATATGAATGGATATGCTCTGTTCAGTGTTGCCTCTCCTTCCATTAAAACAGCATGACTTGGAGGCACACAATGACACCAGGGTTCAGGCCTGTCCTTCTGCGATCTTGCGAAAGACACAGGGCCCTCGTTTTATGTTGAGGCGATGTGCAAAGCAACAAGCAAAGTCCGTCACACATGAACTACAGCTATCATGGGAGGTGTGGGTGCATTATGCTGGCCCACCCATGTCTTAGCTTTGGATCTTGCTGATGGTTTTAAATACCACAGTTTGCCAAGTCATTAAATTAGCTTTAGTTCATGCGTAACAGATTTGCTCGTTGTTTTGCGCTTTGCACATCAATGAAATTAGGCCCAGAGAAAGAGGCCAGGTAGCCACAAGGATTACAGGAGGGAGCCAACACACATGCATACAAGCCAGAGTTAGGAGGGAGAAAACAAACACACTGTACATGCAAGCACATGTACACACACAAACACACACACACACACACACACACACACACACACACACACACACACACACACACACACACACCCTGACACACACACACACATACACACAAGCACACACAAGCACACACATAAATGCACAAACATGCTCACTCACAGATGGCAGATGGAGGGATCAGAAGACCATCCCTGTTCTTTTGCCCCTCTCAAGTTGCTTCATCGATGGAGGGAGACAGAGAGAGACGACAGCCTCACCGTAGACTGACTGCAAGTACCGCTCTAACTGATGAGCAATAATTGAGTGGCATCTTATCGCTACATTTAATTACCGTCAAGCCAAAAAAAAAAAAGAAAGGCTAGAATATACTTTAAATTTGTTGCATTGTGCATGATGCCAGTGCGTGATATGTGTGAATGTTTACAGATGTGTTTCCACAGTGCATTTGAGAAAATATTCTATTTAAAGTAAACCAGGACAGGTGTAGCAAACATTTCAAAATGTGGTAGCGTGAGCCAAACAAAACAGACAGATAACATTAAAGCACCAAAACATTATTGATCCAGAGTCTGATGAAAGCAGTCCGCAAAGATACAACAATTCTATACCTTTCTTGGTTCTTTGCTTGTGTGCTCAGACAGATGAAAGTGGACTATTTTGCTTTAACACTAAAAGGTCTATATCCCTCGTCCGGGATATTTTTATTTTTGAGTTTTCGTCTTAGAGACATAAAAAGAACAACCACGGAAACATTGAACCCTTTTCTAATATTATTGCTGAGGTCTTCTAGAATAGAATCATACATTCCATTTGTGCATCAATGTTTTTAGTTAAGCAAAATGTACAAAAACATCAAGGCATGTCAGACAACTTAGAAAAGTCTAAAAGGCCTTGGACCTTAGAGTGTTAATGTGTTTTTGGGTGGGGTGGGGGGCTTTGTGTGATGTAAGACATGCGTAGCGATGCTGCTCAGAGACTGTGGGACCGAGGGACTGAGGGACCATGGGACAGCATCCAGAGGACTGCAGCTCAGCAGGTGATGGGCACAGAGAGTCCCAGGAGAGGCCGAGGCCAGGCCATATGGTGGAACATTTAACAGACCCCACAGAGGAACAAATTTGATCTCCCGTGGGTATAGAAAAAATAAATCTTCCACTACATCATCGTAGCATGATAGTGTGTTTGTGTGTGTCTATGCACGTGTGCCTGCCACACTATTAATGTGCCTGTGCCTGCAAGTGGAATTCAATATGTGGGCACCTGAGTGTAAGTGGACATATATGATTGTGTGTGTGTGCGGTGTGTCTGTGTGTGTGTCTATGTGTGTGTGTGTGTGTGTAGGTGAGAGTGTGTGTGGGGCGTGGTGAATGTGCATGTGTTTGTGTGTGTGTGGTCTCCATCACTAGCGTGAGAGGAGGCGACATCTCTGCTCCTCAAGTTCGTCAGCTGGCTCTGCCCGGCAATGCCCCTGCAAACAGATGCCTGTGCAGACGCGTGGCATATGCGGCAGCGCAGCGGTGCGAGAGATGCCCGGCACCGGCCCTCTGAGTGGCACCACCATGCCACTGTCACCATCTGGTCCTCCTCACGCCAGCAACGGGCGGCATCAGCACACACACACACACACACACACACACACACACACACACACACACACACACACACACACACACACACACACACACACACACACACACACACACACACAAACACACACAAACACACACACACACACAGTCCTTGACCACAAACAAGCGCAGGGCCACTTTAGACCTCCCTGACATGTTTGCACATTTCACACTTCATATATACACACAGGTGTGCACAGACACACACACACACACTCATGTGCACACACACATCATACACACACAACACACGACCTGACAAGTGCTCTAGCTCTCCCTAAAGCCTCCTAAAATCGAGAGTGTGAAAGGACTGACCATGGCAAGACCTTGGGCCTTGACCTTGGGACCTGATTCCAAAAGACTTTGGCAAAAGAAGTCCACTGCCACTATTTAAGATGCCTTGAAAATAACTAACCCCCCCACTCTACCCTACTCCTCTATGAGTGGGCCAAAAGAACCCCCCCCCCTTTCGATCAAAGGATCACAATAAAGATATTAGAGCTGGGGATAAGGGCAGAAATATTCATCCAGGGCTCTGGGCCCCCTTCTCCTTATTGATCCCCGGCAGGCAATTGCTTTCACACTAGATTAAGGAGTTATGGCGCAATGCGTGCCGTTCACAGCCTGGTACGAAGGCGGGGGTCGTGAGGGTCGCCGAGACAGCATTCCTAATCACATTAGAGACTCATGTGCTGCAGGGGCTTACAACCCTGTCCAGCTCGGACACACACATACACACGCGCGCACGCACACACACACACACACACACACACACACACACACACACACACACACACACACACACACACACACACACACACACACACACACACACACACACACACACACACACACACACACACACACACACACACACACACACACACACACACACACACACACACACACACACACACACACACACACACACACACACACACACACACACAATCTCACCCCCCCAATCTGGATCAAACACAAATCAACAGGCCCCATGAGTAATCTCATTTGACCCCTGTAACCATTAGCAACGGCTCCCGACTGGTCCGAGTGTTATGTTGAGAATAGACTCCTTTCATAATCATAAGGGGGGGAAAAAAGAGTTTACCCCTCAGTGGGTTTGGTCCAGGATGTGAGGAACTGCTTGTGTCAGCTTCAATCTTTTAAAATCCCGCTACATGCTAGAGAGGCTTTCACTGAAGGACTGAAGATGTTGCTATAATAATTTATACTACACCCACGACAGTCTAAATTACATTTTAATTTATGACCCAAAGGGTTTTTGCTGGAAGCTTGATTAAATGTGATAAAATAAGTTAATTGAGCAAACGCAAATATGGAACGTATCATTTATGTTCATTTCTGGCTAGCGGCAGAGACACCACCCAGCTGTCAATCACCCGACAAGGCACAAGGGAACGACCACGATTTGGAGAAGACGGGGAGCTGAGGGATGAGAGGGCCTTTATATAACCATGGTTCTAAATGACCCTCCTGTTTACAAAAAAGCCATTTTAACGCATACACAAACATAAACATAAATTACTTCAATACCCTCCACACACTCATAAAATACACACAGACACACAACAAACACATACACCCCCTCACACACAAACATACACATATATATACATATAAATATCTACTAGACTATACTCTATATATCACATTATCTTTAACACACAGACAAACACACCAAAAAAAAAGAGCAAAAGGCCACGACTTAGTGAGCACGTCCCCCCAGTCGTGTTTGGAGCATGGATTAGGATAAGCGGTGCAGGAAAAAGTTTCTGCATGGCTGAAGTGCTCTGGAACACTCCCCCAAGAATACTCCGGAGCAGCGTGAGGAGGCCTTCACCCTCTCAGCCTCAACATTCACCAGTCATCAGCCCCTCACACACACACACACACACACACACACATACACACTCATCAAGTATAAGTGTATGTGTGTATCTGTCTTAAAGTGTGTATGCATGTGTGTCTGTGTATATATTATTTAGTATGTGTGTGTGTGTGTGTGTCTTTGTGTGTTTGTGTGTGTGTGTGTGTGTGTGTGTGTGTGTGTGTGTGTGTGTGTGTGTGTGTGTGTGTGTGTGTGTGTGTCTTTGCTTTTGTGTCTGTGCGTTTGTGTCTGTGTGTGTTTGTTTGGGGTGCAGGGCATAGCAACTTAGTGGGAGGGGTGGGAAGTGGCATAGACATCCTCCACTCCCCAAGAAGTAGAAAATACTCTATTGTGTTGCATTGATTCTTCTCTCTAAAGAAGCTTTTCTAAATGCCCCCCATTCATCTGCAAGAGGGCAAGCAGTGCAGACTGAACACAGTACGTTTCCTGTTGGGTTGGATGGTAAGAAGGGGGAGAACAGCAACCTGCCCTACCGGCTCTCCGAGTATGGGGGCATTATGAAGGCCGAAGGGGAGGGCCATTAACAGCTACATCATACTCCGGCCCTGGAGAAAATCCTGCATCGCATTAAGACTTTTATTATTGCCATCTAGCAGACACTTAGCCCAGCAACAGAATAGGTTTGGAGGGGTGAGGGGGGGCTTAGGCAAGCCATAATGGGGAAAGGGCTGAGGGGTTTGGCACCGCTCCAATATAATCTGAGAGGGAGATGGGATGTGAACGTTGAGGCCATCTTCAGCTTTTTGATTTGTGACTTTTAAGTCCAACACAGTCGCGTCTGAAATGCTTTTTTTTTTTTTTTTCTCAGGTGGAATTGATTTTAGTAAATGCGTTTGTAAATGCTTGGCCCCTTGCATTCTCGACACAATGTGGCCCACCACTTCCCCGCTAAGCACAGGTTTGTTTTGAGGAACTCAATAGTACGGTCTGTCTACGGGGACTACACATCCAGGGTGTTTGCTGAAACGCCAATCGATAGACATTCCTAAGATTGTGACCTATGCTTGAGTTTGCGTATTTTTTTAGATGTTGTTTTTTCTTGTTTTTTCTTTTTTCCCCTTGTTTTTTTCACAAGACCCGTAGGTCTTTATCAATTCAAAAGCAAAATGTACAATTTTCTGTCTCCCTTCTTTTCCCAGCAGAGAATGGACGTCAGTACATCAGGGAACCCATTCACCTGTCAAATGATAATCTGCAGCAGGGGGAGAAAAAAAAAAGAAAAAGAATCTAACAGATATTACTCTTCCTGTCAGCCGTTCATCAAAGGTATCCCGAAGATAACGGTATCTAAAATTACATCTCTCTTGCCATTTTGCTTCCACGTCTGTTTTTAATCATTCATACCATACAAGGGAGGGAGGGAAGGGAGGAGAAAAAAATGTCTGTGGTAACTACAGCCAGAGAATACATCATCAATCACAGCTTAACACCTGGGGCAGGGAGGCTCACGGCAGATCCTGTCAGAAGGAAGCAAAAAAAAACAGTTCTCACACATGGCTCTTCTCTATTACAACATCAGGAAATTAAAATATTTGTATTTCATCCGCAACAGTGATGGAGCTGATTTTCACACACAAATATGTGAAGAGTTATGCTATGTTTTGCCGCTGATGATACCCCCAGGCTTGGTAAAAGCTCTTAAAATGCCTGAGACGCTTTTCTGAAATGGTATAGTGAGGACACTGGCCTTTAGATGACCAAATGTTCCATCTACTTCCAGGGCTAGAACACCAAGTTTGGGTATTTCTTGCCGCTGATGTCACATCCTTTTATTGCTGATGTCGACCCTTCGCTAAATTAGGGTTCTCAGTGTGGACAGAGGATAATGTCCACATTGGAAGACAGAGAATAACATCCACTGATTGACATAATTGTATGAGCGGACGGCTGCTCAGTCCTTAGGCCCCTGCCTCAGAGACATTTAAGATGGAGGTTGGGGGTCTGAGAGGGCATGTTTAGGCCCACTGGTCTCTGTGGGAAACAGACACACACACACGGAGAGAGAGAGAGAGGGAGAGAAAAAGAGACAAAGAGAGAGAGAGAGAGGATTAGCCTGTGTCAAAATGGGAGATCAGTGCACGGGGCTGAGCACACACACACACAAACACACACACACACATACACACACACACACACACACACACACACACACACACACACACACACACACACACACACACACACACACACACACACAGACTTTGACTGTTTTCTTCGACTGAACTTTTTAAAAGTTGCTTTTTTTCCCCCTCCCAAGCAGCTTGCCTCCCCTTAGTGTGCGGTGTGACTGCTTTGCATTATTTTCTGACAGAGATAGGGAAAGAGAGAGAGAGAGAGGGGAGGGTTTATAATAGGATGGCACTCCTGGTTTAGCCACACACAGCAGAAATGCTGATATCCTCATTACGTTTTGTTGAAAGCGAGCTGATGGAGTTTTTTAAAAAAAAAAGTGAGAAAGAGAGTTAGTGAGTACCATGCCGCCTATGCTAATTCAGCCTCCCTGCTTCTAAATAGGGCTGGCTTTTCCAAAAAACCCATACGCCTAAACCGAGTAAACAAACCTTACAACCAAAAACAGTCAGAGAGCACCAAAACCCACAACAAAGACAGATTACTCCTCTCTCCTCCTCCCACACCACACCACCACCTCCACCTCCTCTTCTCTCTTTCACATGTGAAGCAGCATCTCTCTCCTCTCCGCTCTCCAGCTCGCTTTACTCTCCGCCCTCCACTCCAAGCGGGAGCGCAGGCAGGGGGTCCTCAAAGCCAAGCTTGGCAAGAGAGGGAGCGAGGGGGGGCTCTAATCAATAATTTTCCAGAGGAATGTAGCTGCCGCTTGAAATGGGGGATGAATAGAGAGAGAGACGAGGAGCGTCTGGCCCAAATCAGACACCCACCAGGCAGGCAAGCAGGCAGGCAGTGGGTGGGGAGGGTGGCAGGGTGGGGCAGTTGGCGGCTCTGTAAAGCCGAGTCATCCTCCACCAACAGACTAGAGACTTCTGATCCGCAAAGGAGCCACTTGCAAACTTCTACGCCTCCAAACCCTGTTCGCCAAGACTCCTATGGGGACATCCACTGCAGGGACAGGGCTGTTCACACAACACCATGTCCAGTCTAAACCTGTGAGGCATACCCAGAGAAAATAAAGGAATTAAAAATGAGGTGAAAAGATGCAAAAAATAATTAAATAAAATGACTGCTTCCCAAGCACTGCATATGTGGAGCAAGTGTGTACATGCAGTGTGCGTATGCAGTGTGTATGCAGTGTGTATGCAGTGTGTGTATTCAGAGAAGCAGCCTAATTATTGTTGTTATTGTCATTGGCCAATGTTGACTGGTGACATGATAATTATTTCCACAACAACTACTGTTATTACAGTATGTAATTACAACGTAAAACCCTAGCAAATCATTTTACACAACCATACAGAAACATCCCGGAAAAATACCTCCTCAGTGTGAAAGCACATGGTCTGGCATCCAGACTAAAACTGGCAGCCATGTTCTCGATCTAACACAGGTTATGACGGCCCACGTCAGGATACCTACCCCATTGTACCTACATTTGCAAGTGAAACCATACAAAGTATGCCGTATGCCATCACACTTAAGATACAAATAGCATGTATCTCTCTCCGTTTCTCCCCTCTCTCTCTCTCGCTCTCTCTCCCTCTCACTCACTCTCACTCTCCGGTGCGGGAGGGGACCGAAGCCCTCCACGCGTACGGTCACGGCTGATCAGAAGAATGAAAGGCGAGAGCGGCTAAGTCTTTGTAGCGTGTGTGACGCCACAGGCCATTTCAGTCTAGGTCTCCCCACTACCCCTCATTAAAAACTACAGATGAAAGTAAACCAAAGGGATGGGTTAAAAAGAAAAGAAAAGAAGAGAGAGGAGGAGAAAAACAGCTGACGTACTGTCAAAAATCCTGCCACGCTTATAGGAAGCGGAGCGAGAATTGGGGTGGGCAGTGGCCTTTAAGTTAGGCTTTCTGATATTCAAGAGAAATCTGTCAGGCGGGGGGCCAGGATTGGAGGTGTGTGTGCGTGTGTGTGTGTGTGTGTGTGGTTGAGGTCTGTGTGTGTGTGTGTGTGTGTGTGTGTGTGTGTGTGTGTGTATGTGGGGGGCTTCGATAGACAGTGACCTCCCCTATGGCTTGCCTGTGGGCCATCGCTCTCTCTGGCTTTAATGTTTTGCCAACAACGGCAAATTGAAGGGACCTCAGCCATCTGCTGAAGCCATTGAGGGCTTTTGTCAGTCTCTCCCCCCCCCCCCCCCCAACACACACACGTCTTTCCATTACAGCTATTGTCACCAGCCACGCACAGTTCCACCACAGGCTAATTCAGGGGGGCGGGTTCATGTAGATAGAACAGAAGAGGAAGATGAGAAGAGGAAGAGGAGGGAATGAAGAGGTCAGACAGTATGGGGAAGACGCAAAGGGTGAAGGGACTGGCAGGGAGACAGACAGACCCTCAGGGGGGTGCACACTACTGCATGGGCGAGGAAGAGAGAATGGGAGGGAGAGAAAAAGCAAGGGAGAGAAAGACAGTGAGCTTAAGAAAGTCAGAGAGAGAAGGTTGAGGGAGAGAAGGAAGAAGATGAGAGATAAAGAGAGGGGGGGGGGGTGTCCAGCAGCATTCATTAGGGACTCTGGGCACTTCATTAAAAGACGGCCTTCTCTGTTTCTTTGTGTTTGGGACACAGAAGGGAAGGGAATGGGGGGGTCATCTGTCTCTACGGACTTCCTTGCCTCAGCCTATTCACACTATTCATAGTGAACAACTAGTGGCTCTGGCTTTCTGCTCTCTTTCTCTTTCTCTCTCTTTCTTTCTGTCTTTTTTCCCTTTCTTCCTTATCTTTTTTTTCTTCTCTGTGAGTCTCTGGCTGAACATACAAGTCAGAGGGCTTTTAATTGGGTTCCAAGGTGACCTGGCTGTGTGTGTGTGTGCGCGTGTGTATATGGGTGTGCGTTTGTGCATGTGTGTGTGCGAATATGGGTGTGTGCGTGTGTGTGTGTGTGTGTGTGTGTGTGTGTGTGTGTGTGTGTGTGTGTGTGTGTGTGTGTGTGTGTGTGTGTGTGTGTGTGTGTGTGTGTGTGTGTGTGTGTGTGCGTGCGTATGCAGTGTGAACCTGAACAACAACAAACAATACATGAATGGGTGAGAAATAAGGAAAAGAGTGAAGAATTCTGTCTTTTCACTGCTAAGGCTAAAGATGACCTCCACAGTCTACCATCTGACAAAGAGGGAGAGAGAGGAGAGAAAAAAGAAAATAAAGGAGGACAGAGAAACAGACACAGACGGAGAAAGTATTCCGTTCACACGGTAACCTGAATGCACGCAACACAGCCATTCAGCGGACACCCCCGGCCTGTTCAACACACAGGCTTTATGTCAACATGTGTGAGGTTCAGCTTGCTCTTCG
Organism: Sprattus sprattus; assembly: GCF_963457725.1. Taxonomy (NCBI): domain Eukaryota; kingdom Metazoa; phylum Chordata; class Actinopteri; order Clupeiformes; family Clupeidae; genus Sprattus; species Sprattus sprattus. The sequence continues at coordinate 18,282,525 of NC_137923.1, forward strand.
CGATCAATAAGCAGCAATGGCAGCAAGCCAGCATGAATGAATCCTAGCCCTACTTTTCGGACAGCGCTCTGTGACTACAGGAGTGGAAGAGTAGCGGGGTGAATTGGACCTTGGGTAACTGATGACAATATTAAATGTCTGAAACTTCGCTTCTCTGCCTTGGCCAAGCGTGAGGGCGAGAGATATGTGAAAGTGCCTCAGGGGATATTCTCTGTAGCTTCCTCATAGTACAATTACATATGTAGCTCCCTCTGTAACTACAATTACATATATAGCTCCCTCTGTAACTACAATTACATATATAGCTCCCTCTGTAACTACAATTACATATATAGCTCCCTCTGTAACTACAATTACATATATACCTCCCTCTGTAACTAGATTATATATAAAGCTCCCTCTGTAGGACAATATATATAAGCTGTAGTCCCATTATATATGAGCTACAGCCTCCAATGGCACCTTCCATCGCTTAGCATTCCTTTCCACAAGTCCCTAAAAATCAGAGACAGCATCCCCCAGATCCCTAGGGCATGAAGAGGGGTGGGGGGAGGGTGGTCGCCGTTTCCAACCCCCCCCCTCTCTGAGTGTGGTGTGCATGGGACGTAAGGCGTGATGAATGGCCACACTGGGCCTGGGAAGGGAAGGGAAGCTCACTCAATCAATGGACCATGAATCTCCCCCACCTCTGCCACCGCCACTGCTGCTGCCGTCCCCCCCAGCTCCCCCCCCCCCCCAACTGCTACTGACTGACAATCCGCTGAATGTTAAATAAAGTTATTTAAATATTTGTAATATTAATGCCGGCGTGTCAAAAGCTTGCTGATGCCGAACCGAAGTCCAGTGAGGGAGGATACATCATCCTGCATGCATGTCACCCCACACTAAAAAGA
>NC_137923.1:18293417-18305917 GCF_963457725.1 Sprattus sprattus
GATTACTCAGAGCTCTCTCACACTATGGTGCTTTTGGGTCAGCTTGAGGCATTATCTCAGTACACATTAAATATTGATGCCTGGTATTACCTCCAGGAGTCTTTCAGCATTACACCAACTTCTCCATCCCAAATTCTCTCCATTATGAATTATAAATGTTAGCAAATGTGATACATTTTCCGTAATGCACTCATTTTGCGCTGCAATTTTAGACATGCACATTAACAAATCTATTTGCAGTCACATCTCTCTGTCTCTCACACTCACTCTCACTGTCTGTTTCTCTCTCTCTCTCACACACACACACACACGCACACACTAGCACAGACACAAGCTGTAATTACCTGAGTCGTGAAGTACACTGTCTAGGCCAAGCATGACTTGGCACTGACTTGGCACATTATGGAATGCAACGCGTAACAATTTCTAGATTACGTGCTATTGAATTACAATTAGCCAGGAAGGGGGTAGTGCATGACAGCAGAGTGCAGCCTCTATGCGATCACTGGTAAAATAGCATCATTGGCACGGCTTTCTGCACAGTCTGAAACACGAGAGAGGTACAAGGGCCACCATTAATCCAGCGGGAGCTGCTTTACGTGTTTCCAGGCCAACAACTTTAGAGTACCACATTAACGTGATGGTAACTGTGCCAACGACACACACTCACACACTCACATACACACAGAGATGCTGCGACACACTGTACCTATGCAGAAACACGTCACCACAGGTTGTGGCTTGAAACAGCTGAGCCCACCCTCCCTCACGCACGCACAATCTCACACATCAACACATTTTATCTAGCGTTAAAATGCAATTCAAGTGGGACCAATTCAATGTATTGATGCATTTAGGCCGACAGTGCGAGCTTTGATTCAACACTGATGCACTGAATTAATAACAGACAGATGTGGCCGGACGCAGCATGAATAAAGAGAAGCAAACCCCGTCTACATGGCACCAATCCAACGGTACTTGTAAGCATGTATGTCCTATGTCGCTCGTGTGCATGTCTGCATGTTTGCTTGTTTATGTAAACTGACAGGCATGAGCCTGCACACATGTTTATGTTTGTGTGTGAGTGGATATCTGTAAACGTTACCATGTGTGTTTTTTCCATGTGTGTGTGTGTGTGTTTGAGTGCTGATACGTTCATGTGTGTGTTATGGTCCGGCAAAACCACAGCCTGACCGGCTCCCTCATTCCCAGAGCATGCCAGCTGCGAGGTCTTGTCTGGGACATCGGTGCCGGCTGTGACCGCCCGCTCACCCGCTCGCTCGTCCGTTGCATGCCTTAACACACACACACACAGACACACACACATACACAGAACACACACACACATACACACACACACACACACACACACTGAACACACACACACAGGTAGACAAACACGGCAGCCTCCTAGGTAAACTCGCCCGCTTTTAGCAAAACAGGGGTGTATGCGAGGGAAGTGTTAAACGTGATACACCAGAGTTCCCCTGAGCAGAGCAAGCAGAGGAGGGAGCGGGGTATGTGTGTGTGTGTGTGTGTGTAGGGAGGGGGGTTGGGGCAATAAAAGTCCTTTGAGGTCTCCCCAGAGGACAGCCTTCTCAGAGATACACAGCGATAAAAAAAGTTGGTCTTCAAAAGTGAAATGGAGAGTGGTTTGAGCACAGATGGGGGTAGGGGGGTAGTATAGGGAAAGGGAAAAGGGAGGTGTGGATGGTGGAGTGCTCAGTTGGCACTCTGGGATAAGTGGAAAAGGTTAGCTGAGGGGGATGTTACACAAATGCAAAGAGGGGAAGTGGTGTGCCAGTGTGGTTTATTGGCTGTAAAAACAGTATCAAAGATAACAACATAGAGCTACCATGAAATACATTCTAACAAGTGTATAAATAAGATGCACTGACATGAATTTCAAATAATTTTTATTTTACATCATTCTATTTTCAATCTGAGCCATTCATATTTAATTTTTTTGAGAATTGAAGAATTTTTCATTTCTTTAATGTGTTTTATAATAAGTATAGCACTTCAATTCCTCTGACCTACTTCTTACTAGGTTCTTCTTCACACATTCCTAGACAATTTAGCACTTCCCGGTGTATTCACAGAGTCAGTAATTGGGGATATCTATCAAATGGCCTCCCTCTCATCATTAAGCCAAATGGGGAGTTCGCTCTCTCCGAGCAAGCAGTCCCCCCCCCCTCCTCCAAACACACACCTCTGCACTCTCAGTCTATCAACAAGCAGCAAGCAGCAGTGTGTGCACCTCATAATGTACTACCACTGCTCCCAGATCTCCATACATCTCCCTACTGCTCGACGTAAGGCACAGCCTTTGGGGGGGATGGGGCTCCCCTGACCTTTCTACATGCCTAACACTCAATAAATTCAGCAGAGGAGAATGTAGGTGTGCATGGCTGGGGAGGGGATGACCCGCCTCATCAGTTATTCCTGAGGAATGAACTGCACAAACGAGCCACAGACCTAATGAGGCCCATCATGTAATGACTATGTAATAAAGGCTTTATAGACATGGTGTTCAGCACTGTACGTCTTGATGCTAAAGGACGGGGAGGTGAAGAATAGGAGGGAGTGGGTAGAGGATGTGGGGGGTGGATTGGATGGGCTTTGTGCCCAACACGGCTAACGTGATTAACGAGTTTACAGAAATTCCAGGCACAAATTAAAGCCTTCTCTCCCTCTCGCTCTCTCTTTCTCTCTCTCTCTCTTCCCACTGCCTGTCTCTGGTCTGTAATGACCATTCATCAGCATTAGACGGCCCTGTCGGTTCAAGCGCTCGGCAGCCATTAATACCGAGTGGCACAGCACCCCCAGCCCCACGCCTTCCATACCACCTCCCGTGCGGGAGAGTCTAGGGATCCTGGCGCCTCAGCTGGCCCAAATGACTGCCATCTTTCATGAGCTGGACCCTTGGGGAGGGGGGGAGAACGGTAGGTTTTGGATCCACTCCCATGTAACAATGTTACATTGTTCTCCAGACTCTGTCCCTTGCACACATCTAGCTCCTCCAACTACTTCATGTAGCCAAAGGATATAACTTCACATTGCCGCCACCACTGCTCGCTAAAATATGCACTCTGAGACGTGGTGGCGCTTGGGTTACATTGTCAGGTTGTCTCTCACTGCTGTATCTGCGCTCGCTGAAATAAAGATGTACGAAGGTGGGATGATTTAAAATCTCAGGATCTCAAAAACTGAAAAATCTCAAGATTGTCGGGATGAAGAACTCGGTGAGGAAGCTCGGCAGTCTGTGTTTTGTTGGAGTGCAACCTGTGTGCAGCGGCAATCATCAAACCTGCGGCACCAAAGGTGTCAGGCTACCAGACTAGTCATTACAGAGGGCTTGACAAACCAGATGAGGGCGCGATACGCAAATAGAGAGTTATTGCAACTCATTACCCTGGAATGAGTCAGAATGAGCCAAGCGTTCTTATCGGTCTTATTGAATGCACCTGCGCTAAAAAGGTTCTTTGATTGAATTAAAATAGCGGCGGAAGGCCGTATTCCATGCTTAATTCCTGATTATCAAACTGGAACAAGACTTGAACATGCACATAACGATGGCCATCTGGACAGCAGGAAAGGGAAGGAAAGGAAAGGAAGGAGGGTGTGTGTGGATGGCGTGAAGAAGATACCCCGCAAACAGGGAACGTCCCCAGGACGTTAACAGGACATTCGCAAGGTCCCCAATCGTCCCCAATTGGTCCCCGCCACAACGTTCGCTAGAGGACGTTACCAGAACGTTTTTGACGTTCTTAGCAAGTCTACGTTTGGTCCTTCTGCGACGTTCGCATGAGTCTTAAATCGGACTTTTAGGGAACCTTATAAATTGGTCTGTCAGCACACCTCCCCAGGACGTCATTTAAAAACGTCCCCATAACCTTTACCTGCAGGTCCTCTGCGTAACGTTCGCATGAGCCTTAAAACGGACTATTAAGGAACGTTATAATTTGGTCACTCAGCACACGTCCCCAGGACGTCATTTAAAAACGTCCCCATAACCTTTACCTGCAGGTCCTCTGCGTGACGTTCGCATGAGCCTTAAAACGGACTATTAAGGAACGTTTTAATTTGGTCACTTAGCACACGTCCCCAGGACGTCATTTAAAAACGTCCCGTAACCTTTACCTGCAGGTCCTCTGCGTGACGTTCGCATGAGCCTTAAAACGGACTATTAAGGAACGTTATAATTTGGTCACTCAGCACACGTCCCCAGGACGTCATTTAAAAACGTCCCGTAACCTTTACCTGCAGGTCCTCTGCGTGACGTTCGCATGAGCCTTAAAACGGACTATTAAGGAACGTTATAATTTGGTCACTCAGCACACGTCCCCAGGACGTCATTTAAAAACGTCCCGTAACCTTTACCTGCAGGTCCTCTGCGTGACGTTCGCATGAGCCTTAAAACGGACTATTAAGGAACGTTATAATTTGGTAACTCAGCACACATCCCCAGGACGTCATTTAAAAACGTCCCGTAACCTTTACCTGCAGGTCCTCTGCGTGACGTTCGCATGAGCCTTAAAACGGACTATTAAGGAACGTTATAATTTGGTAACTCAGCACACATCCCCAGGACGTCATTTAAAAACGTCCCGTAACCTTTACCTGCAGGTCCTCTGCGTGACGTTCGCATGAGCCTTAAAACGGACTTTTAGGGACCGTTCTTATTTGGTCCTCTGATGGTCCTCTCTGAACCAGAAGTTCCGCTAGAGAAAAATGATTTTCATTTGCCCGACATTTTAATGATAAGCCGGCCAAATATCTAGCCTATTTCTGCTTCTAAATTAGCCCATTGAAGAAAACTGACGGCATGCATAGCTTAAATAATAACATAATCAGGTATTTTAGAATGCAACATGTTTATTTTCCTAAGTTTACAATGGGAAACAAAAACATTTATGTCTGATGCGCGTCAATAAGTGGCCTTTAAGCGCAACCTGCTGTGGCGTTAAAATGAGCGCCGCAACATGGTCATTGCTCTGTTCAATGAGAGCAGAGATTCTTAAATTATTCGACCCTCTTGTGAATCCTTTGCACATTTTACTGTGACTATCAATTACCTCGCACCTGAGCCAAGAGAACTTGTCACTCCATAACGACATAAACGCCCGACATTTCAGCTTTTTCTTTGGTGATGCTGTTCGAACATCTAGGGCTTCAGGTATTCAGTGTTTGGAAAGTTCACTTTCTACATGAACTTGCTCAGTTCATTGTTGATAATTCATAATTTTGAACTACGTTCACAGCTCCAATTTTCAATATGAGGCGAGTGCTATAATTTTTCAAAATCTCTGTCTGCAATACCGCTCTCGGCTCTTCCGCGCGCTCACGCACGGTAATAAAAGGAAACGCGCAACACTGCAGGTATTACAGGTTCATCCTCGTCAGAATGTTTACCCTCATCAGATGTTTTTGGCCTCTGAAAAAAAGCTTTTAAGGCTAGTCTGCTTGGCCATGTTGGATCCTTCTCACTCAGTTCGCTCCTCGTTTGAAACCGAGGGTTTGCGCTTTAAAATGCAGCATATGCGTGTTGTTAAATAACTTTCTAACGGCAGATTAGCCTGTTCCTTTTAAACATAATAAGGGCAGTGCACGTTTGCTTTATAGGCCTTACGTAATATTAGGATTGTTGTCAAAATTGTGTTTGCGAGACGGGATTTTTAAAGAAATTCCAATCAGACAATTTGACCGGTGAGCTCTTCGTTCTGTTGCACCATCTTTGAAGGCCTGTGGAAAGCTCAATATGTTAAAGCTAGACACTTGGTCACCTTCCTATGTATGCATTGTATTGGAATCATGCAGACATTACATTTATAGCACAGATCAGTACAGAAGCATTCATATTTATTTTATTTCATCATTCTTAGTTTGGCTAGTTATTCTGCCTCCCTGCCCGCACGTCCGTGATGTTAATTAAAAAAGGAATCATTACGGAAAACCCTCAATGCGCAGTGACTGAGATTGCTACAATATGCTTTTCCTCAAAAAAGACTAAGTTTGTTGGCTGTCTCACACTGTGATAAACCTGTTAAAGTGGCACTATAGTAATCAGACAGTGTTAGGACAGTAGGTAGCGATCTCGTTTAGTAATAGGAAGGTTTACGGTTCAATTCCCATGCCCGCAATCAAGTTTGTAATCGTGTGTGTCTGTGTCTATGCATATCATATGAAATGTGTAATATAAATGAACTTGTGTGTGTGTGCGCACTGTAAGCAAAATGACGGCTCCGCGATCTATTATTATTTTATTTTCTTCATTTAGCTCAGCAAAAACGGTCGTGCCTGCTACGTCCGCGGTGCATCTTTGAATAACGTACCCAGGACGTCTAAAATAGGTTTTGTAGATGTCACCACAATGCCCTCAGGACGTTCTTGCAACTTCCTGCAGAACGTCCCCAGGACCTATAGAAACACGTTCCCCAGACGTAACCACAATGCCCTCGGGAGGTGCTTGCAACGTCCTGCATAACGTCCCCAGGACCTATAGAAAACGTTTCTCAGTTGTCACCGCAACGTCCTCGGGACGGTCTTGGAACGTCGTGCAAAACGTCCTAAAGTTGTCACGGGAACCATACACATTTACGTTTTTAGAACGTTCAGAGAGACCATTACGGGACGTCTAGGGGACGTCATTTTGCTTACAGGGTAAAGCCTTCCAGTGAAGAAGGCTGCACCTCTTGATAGATGTTTTCATAAGGGCAGCCCCAAGAATGCATCAGATATATATATATATATATATATATATATATGCACATATATCTATATATATATAACACACACACGTCACTGAAGTAACTCTCCAAAGGGGCCACAATAGTGGATCATCAGCAATCACCCTCCCCATAATGGAACTCTCTGGTCCAAACATCCATTTAGCCTCCATGGAGGGGACATAAAATAACACTCCTTGTCAAGCACTGTGTATATTTAGTACCTGCATCTTGGTGAATAGTGTCCAAGCAGTGCGAGTGCACTGCATAATTCAGCGTGACTTGAAGGTAAACAAGGGTTCCACATGACAAGAGAGAAGAGCGCTTCTCTGTAGCCTTCGTCTCCATCCATACTCAGAGCATCTCAACCCCCCACCCCCACCTCAGTTACTCGCAGACGTGGAGATTGAGGACGAGGCTCAGAGATTTTTCTTCTTTTCTGAAATGATTCTACTTTCATCGTACTTCTACAGCAGATGGCATCTCTGTAAAAAAACACCTCTGAAAACTTCCATAAAAGAGCCATAAAAATCCATAATTAAGATATTTACCAAAATGGTTAAACTTTAATGATACAGAGTTATGACCCCCACCTTCCTGTTCAACTGAACCCATAGATCCAGGGCGGTGGCAATAAACTTCTGCGGATTCCAATTTCAGAAAAGAACATTTCTCTACCATCATTTTCCCCCCCCTTTTTTTCCTCTGCTCTTGCTAGTATATAACATAGACATGTCATTATTGGTTTTAAAGTTTTTTTATGAGTTGCAGGGACAGCAGCGTAGAGGATGGGAGAGGGTGATTGGCGGAGAGAGAGAGAGAGAGAAGGATCTTAATGCGTGTGTTAATGACCACGGGTTAGAGCGCTCCCGGCTGTGAAGATGAGATGGAGGCGAGCTAATGCATTCAGCCGAGCCGCTCCCCGACCCTGCCGTCGCCACAGCACTTGTATGACATTGATACAGACCCCTCATAAAAGCCATTCATCATATTGATCTCCTGTCGCTACTTTCTGCCCAGGGAGAAAAGAAATGAGATGGGGGTGGGAGGAGAAACAGGCCTCCATCGAGAGGTGTCCATCCAAAGAACGAGAGATTGGGAAATGTCTTCGGCCAGATTAGGCAGCATCCGAAGGGCCAAACACTTTGGAATGGACCAATCAGTTCTGGCTGCAAATCTTTTCTGATCTTATACACTGGGTGCAGTTCTATATGAGTGACTCGGAAGTCAAAACACTAACACTAACACAAACACAAACCGAACACAAACACAAACACAAACACACACACACACACACACACACACACACACACACACACACAGACACACAGACACACAGACACACAGACACACAGACACACAGACAGACACACACACACACACACACACACACACACACACACACACACACACACACACACACACACACACACTCCCTCTAAGAGGTACAGGGGCAGTTTTGTTCCCTCAGCTATTAAAACACTAAATAGCCAGACTATAGACTACAAATGGTCAGACAACACACTAATCTTTTAACTTATGGACCGTACACTGTCCGTTTTATGTCAAATGTCATTAATGTTGTCTGTGTCCGTTTTATGTCAAATGTCATTAATGTTGTCTGTGTATGTAATCAGCCCACTCTTTTACCTGCAACAAAATCTACCCTCAGGTACTAATAAAGTTACCTTGACCTTGACCTCTCTCTCCCCTCTCTCTCCCCCCCCCTTTCTGTCCATCAGTACACAGCTTTACAGCTTTGCAGCTTTACCTGCTGAAGGCTGAAGTCTTGAAACGGTGAAGAACCAAAGCCAAAAGTCTTGCAAAGAACAACAACAACAAAAATGTCTACAGCATCTCACTCTGCTGTGGGTTCAGACAAGTCTGAAGTATCGCTCATGTTTGCAAACTCACCACATTACGGTTCTGTGCCAATCACTACTCACACAGACAGATGAAGGCCCATTTGCGAGGGATTTAAGGATTCATATCAAGTGACCTGACCCCTCCAACCTCGCTAGCCAGCCTCACCCGCATGAATCCACTTACTTACTCTCTCTCTCTCTCTCTCTCTCTCTCTCTCTCTCTCTCTCTCTCTCTCTATGTCTCTCTCTCTGTCTCTGTCTCTCTCTCTCTCTCTCTCTGCCTGCCTGTGCTTTTCTTGGCGGAATAAAAAGTGTGCTCCACGTTCTTCCACTTTATCCAGACTCACGAACCCACCCATCTCCACATGTCATCCATCATCATATGGGCCACTCGATGCTTTCACAGCACGCTCAAAGGGAAACTGGAACACTCCGCTATGATGGGCAAACACGACAGAATTAGCGCTCTCATTTCTAAAGCGTTACATTCGCGGTGAGAGAGAAAGACTACATGCAAAAAGAACGCGTGGCAGGAGATGTTGCTGTTTGGCAAGGCGTTTAGAACAGAACTCAAAAAACGTCCATTACTGGCTTGTTGGAGCGCTTTTCTCTTGCAGGCGAGGCTGCACAAGAGCTTTCCAGCAGGCACTTTCCATTAACGTTCGAATGGTGATGTGAGTCACGACTGCAGTCTGCTGCCAAACACGGGGAAAGGGCCTGGAAAAGGAGGGACTTTGTGCATAAAATCATTTCTGCAGGGACTCAGTGTAGCACAGCCGTTGTTGCTCTGACCTCTCTTGCACTGCTTTGGGTGAGATTTATGTTAAAAGTGGCGGAACTGTTTCAAAACAAATGAAAAGTACTATTTTGTTTTATTTTTTTGCAGTTTCGATTTTAAAAAACAAACAGTTTGCTCTCTGCAAACACATTGACCCAGCTGTAAGGGCAGGTTCATCATGACCCTGCGACATTAACTGTGAGACCACACTTCTGGTGACTACAGTCATCATCTCCATTCAGCTCAGTCTCCTTTATTCGCTGCAATATCATTTCTGATATTTAGCTCACATTTCCTGCCCACGGGGCTGCATGGCATGGGGCGAAATGGTGGCTTGTTGAGGCTGGGTGCTGCAGTGAGAGAGGCTGCGTCGGCCCTAATACATGCAGAGATGAGATTACTATTATCATTTCTGATCAGGCCTGCTATTGTGCTGCCCCACGTCTGCCGGCTCGTCTGCGCGCAAATTATTATTTTCAGCAGAGAAGCGCACAGCGCCGTCGTTCACGGCAGCGGCTGACGGATGCAGACAGGAAGATTCAGACTCTCGCCTCTCTCCAACGACGCCTTTTCTCCGACTCCATAATTGGGGACTATTTTTGATTTCAGAAGTGAGGGGAGGGGGGGAGGGGAGGGGGGGCTGCATGGGAACGCTTTCATCTCTTTCTCGGCAGAAGAAATAAGACAATGGAAAGATTTGCTGACCGTGTGTGGTAGTACCGAGAAGAAGATGCGTCGCAAATGTTATTCCACTTGCTCCTGAATTACATTTGCCTTTTTTTTCTGTTTCGCTGACAGACTTCATTAAAAGTGTATTTGTCTCCCAGAGGAAATATGCGGCGTAGGTACAATATTCGCTATTAGGCTTCATTACACACTTTTATATTTTCTTTTGAAATCCATTTCTGAAAATCGCTCCACGTAATGCGCTGTGCAATCACGCTGCTTTTTATTCTTGGGTGAGGATTTTGCCCTTTCCATTAACTCTTGGCGATCAGCAGGGGGCCCTTTCGTCTCTCCCTACGTTTTGAAATAATAATACAAAAAAATAATCTTTCATATTATTCAATTGTTTCTAATTTTTTTGCCGAAGCTGGGACAACCTCAGGCAAGTACAGGCATTTGAAAAAGCCATGCAAATATATATATACAGTATATATATATATATATATTTGTATATATATATAAATACAAACACACTCACACACACACACACACACACACATACGGCAGGTAAGGCATGCAGCAGAGCCTTTGAATGCCTATTATTCCCTCCGAGCAGAAAATAACAACAAATGAAAGGTAAGCAATTTACTAAATTCCTTTTATTCACCTCAGTTAAGGCAGTGGTTTGGAAAATTAGCTTGTTATTAATGCAGCGCCAACAAAGCGTAGAGGGAGAGCAATACCATAAATCACGGCCGGGGTATTTGACTGTGACGATGGAAGATGCCATGCTGATGAGCTTCCACTGTTACTAACTGAAAATAAATGAAACGCATCACAACACTCATTTAGAAAATCTCTGGCCTCGTCCAGCTTTTCATCATGAAATTGATCCATTGGTTGGAGGAGAGATGTATTATATATGCTCAACAGAAGTGAAATGCTCTATGAAACACCCATCCTGTTAAATATTTGAAATGTTCGGGCAAATACACGAAAGACCCTGTGTGCCTCACGGACACAACACAGAGAGCATCCAATAGGGCTTCTCTGTTGCTAGTGGAAACAATACCTCTGGTAATCCATTTATAAGATGGCTAACACCTTGTGATGTGTAGGGCGGACATGAAAAAAAAAAAACAGTGCGGCCAGCTTTATAAGACATCTTTGAAAGGGAAAAAAATATCAAATAACGGAACAAAACAAAACAGGATTACTTTCTGGATGAACAGATAGTGGACTGGAGAGGGCGTGTCAGTCAGTCAGTGAGGCCCCGCGGCCCGTGGGTAGGGCCCTCCTGGGGCTGTTTAGGGACACGCACAAAGGAGAGAGCCAGTGGGAGATGGAAATCTCAGCGCATTACTGCCACTGCTCCGCACCCGCTTCCCAAAGAGACAGAGTGAGGGAGAGAGGGTAAGATAGAGAACGAGGAAGAAAGGTGTGACACCTACCATTGCCCAATCCGCAAAGCACAGACAAAGAAACAGAGATAAGAAGACCAGAGCCAACAGAGGGGAGAGAGGGTTTAAAAGGGTGAAGGAGAAAAAAAACACAGAAAGAGGAGTGAGAGAAGGAAAGGGACAGATATGGAGGGAGAGGGAGCAAGAAATGAAAGAGAGAGATGGAGAGAGAGCAGAGGGGGGCAGAAAATAAAAGAGGGGAGAGAATGAGACACAAATAGAGATAAAGAGAGGGAGAGAGAGGGAGAGATAGATGGTGAGAGAGAGAGAGAGAGAGCGAGAGAGAGAGAGAAGGACTTACACAAGCATAGTTGAACAAAGGCATGACCTGTGGAGCAGTACTCTGTAACTAAGGTCCATTCCCCCATTCTGCACCAAATGGAGGACAATTTAGTTTGGGGAGTTTCAAGGTCACTGCAACCATTAGCAGCTTCCACTCTATGCCATCTCTCTCTCCCTCCCTTGAAAGCTCTTTTGGTCCACACAAAATGGGCACATACCATGTGGAGCTGAAAGTATAAGCTCAGCAATCAAGGTTGGTATTTTTCATCCAAGAAACATTTTTATAGCGATGAGACAGTGCAAGTGGACTGTGACGATAGGAACTCAATCAAAGAATAATCTTAGACTTGAAAGGACAGGAAACTGAATCCAACTGGGTCATACTGAGGAGGACCAGAAAAAAGAAATGGTCTGAGGTGGTGCACTGGCTCTATACTCTTTTAAACATACTGGACAACATGGACACTTTTCTAAAACACACACACACACACACACACACACACCTAATTCAAAGGACAGGAAGGGGTGAGGGAGGTTGCATTTTTGCTCTACAAATTTCTGAAAGTGATTTAGGTCTGTCACCTATAGCAGAGTTTATGTGTTGTGTTCTCTGACGTCATCACTCTAATCACCTTGCGAGATTGATGGCAGAGAGAGAGAGAGAGTGTGTGTGTGTGTGTGAGAGAGTTGTGTGTTTGCCCACTGCTGGAATGTGTAGGTA
>NC_137923.1:18308417-18323417 GCF_963457725.1 Sprattus sprattus
ATATTTTCTTGTTTTTTTGTTTGTTTTTCCAGGAGATGTCAACCATAATTTGCCTTCTCCCCTCAACTAAGAAATGAAAAGCGAACGACACAGCTGGGTGTTTACAACTGTGACATGCACACGTGCTGCTAAACAACAACATCCCTGGGGTGTTTGTGTGTGTGTGTGTGTGTGTGTGTGTGTGTGTGTGTGTGTGTGTGTGTGTGTGTGTGTGTGTGTGTGTGTGTGTGTTTGGGGGGGAGGGGGGCACCACTGTGGACCTCTGTCAGCACAGACGAGTCTTTCATGAGTATTTTTATCATCTCACCAGATAGACACGCTTTCATTATGTGGGTCAACTCTCATACCTGTCTGATGTTTACGGAGCTGTAAAACAAACACAAAGCACCCGCACCACTCCCTGAATAAATGCATTTACAAGCAGATGATGAGGAGGCAGCCGCGACAGACTTTTTCTCTGCAATATTTTCAAAGAAACAAAAAGGCACCAGTTTGTCTCACCAGTGGCACACCTGAATAACAAGGCATATGAACTAGACGTATATTTTGTATCGAATCTTGCAATAAAACCATATAAATAGACCCGTAATGTTTACACGTCAGCACAACTCCACATGCTTCGGGTCTGGTACTAACACAATCGCGCTACCTTGTGTTTTGGCAAACAGATCGACCTAAATGTGTCTACAGACTACAGAAAAGCTAAAGTTTTTCCCTAATGCGTGAAACAGATCTTCTGCCTAAAGACTTCTAAGCACAACGCCCTAAACATGATTCTATACAGTGTTTAAGGCACACACACAAACACACAGAATCACACACACACACACAAACACACACTTAGAAATGCAGCCAAGGTTACTGCTGAAAGCTTTAGGAAGATCTTCCAATGAGTCAGCTGTCCTCTCCCCTCTAGCAAATTAAAAGACCACAACCTCCCTGTCTGTGTTTCAGTGCAGCTATCGTTCCTATGAAAAACACACAGGCAGAGTTTTACTGCCATACTTAAATATATAAATATTAATATATAATTATAAATATGTGGCCCTCAAAAGTTACAGCGTAACAGCAGAAGCAGGAGCAAATATTACTCTTATATATTTATTTATTTATATATTTATCTTATATTATTATATTTTCACTGTGGTTTCAGGGACGAAAAGAGTGCATGAGATAAAGCTGCCCAAAAGAAAGAATTCTGCTCAGAATTTGAGGAGACATGACCTTACAGAGGAGCTGCTAAAGCCTTCTTCTTCTTCTTCTTCTTCTTCTTCTTCTTCTTCTTCTTCTACAGCAGCCACGGAAGCTTGTTTATTGTAGTTTTTCCTGATCCTTGATCTTTGGCAGAAGACGAGAGGGCGAATCCCTGCGCTGCACTAGCTGCCTGTGGGCTGTGCACAAGGCTTGGCTCGGTGCCAGGGAGGATTAGATGCGGACGGCGTGATTCACCAGTCAGATGCCAGAGAAGGGGAAGCCCCTCAGACAACAACAACGAAATAAAAAAAACAATAGAGAAATATAAAAAGAAAGAAAGAAAAAAAACACTCGGAGATATTGGTGTTTATACTTAAAAAGATTTCACAGGAAAGGGTTTGTATCATTGCAAATGGTGTGGAAGAGCTTAGGGAATTTGAGCGTTTTCAAAACCTACTGTCAATGTGATGGTTTATGTAGGGGATAATGAGTAGTCCACCAGGCAGTATCAGAAAATAAATCAGGCGGGCTATACATTACATTACAATACTTGCCAACAACAAAAGACATTCCTCCAAAATACCTCTTCTTCTGCCATTTCGTGACTTCTGCTAAGAAAAATAGTACCTCATGCAAAAAGAGCTTCAAAGTTTCAGGTGTAGCATAGCAACCTATTACTTGCTGACTTCACATTACAATTAATTCCTCTTACGGTAAGTGAACAGACTACTTGTGATATTATATGAAAGATGTGTGTCTGTAGACGATGGGTGGCAAGCCAGACGATCCAATTGTAATTAATTATTGACCAATCACCTAAGGACCCTTTACTTTTTTTGTGAGTAACGGTGTTGATTGCCTGACATTTAAACAATGTTTTTTCATGTATTATTCTTTGAAGTTATACGGCTTAATACTCAACTGACTTGTTAACCGAACATTTATGAAGTCGTACATTTATGAACTCTAACAAAGTTACACAACTAAACACACAACTGGGGTGGCCCATTCAAGTCTATAGGACGTTTTGCAACATTCTGAGAAGTTGTACAACAATAAGAGATACTGCCTGATAGATAGTAGCCTAGACGGCTTGAATGTCCGGGTAGTATTAACAGCAACCGCAGTGATCAACATGTCTACATGGTTATATTCCTTCACACAACCTCACCAAAGAGGTTTTGCCCTGACGTGTTCAAGTTTGCAAAAGTAAACACGATTACGTACAAGAAATGTTTGCAATTTCTCCTGTCTTTTGAAACCACACTAGCATTTCACATACCGACTCAAGGACCAAAATCCCATTAGCTGTGGCTTTCTACATGGGCTGCTATTGCGCTATTGTGGGTCCAGACACATATTTAAAAGGATTTGGCAAGGCCCTCTGAGCTTAAATGGATCCATTATGTCATTAAATCGGTATGAATGTGTCGGTGATGAGCTGTTGGGTGGCGAGTCTGACATTGATCGCTTAATTTCGATGGCGGGAGGGAGCTGGAGTGAGCGCACCTGGAGCATATAATGGCTCCTTGCATCGTTGTTTTTTTTTGCATGTGTGTGATTTTTGTTGATTTGAGATCATCCCCCTCCATCACACTCTCTCAGTCACTCGCTAACACAATCTCACTTGCCCTCTCTCTCTTTCTTTTGCACAGTCTCTCTCTTTATTTCCCTCTCTCTGTCAGTCTTCCTGTCTCCCTCAAATTTTCCTTCCGTCTCTCTCTCTCTCTCTCTGTCTCTCTCCATCTCTCTCTCTCTACCTTTCACACTCGTTATTCCAGACATTTCTGCACTTACCCCTGATCCTGGATATGCTGTCCAACCCAGCTCTGCTGTCGCAGTGCGAGTGTCCATCACGGTTTCTGAGAAGAGAGGGGGGGGAAACAAAAATACAGAGAAGGTTACAAAAAGAAAAACTATTTTATATCAAACTTTGTATTGTTTTCTCAGCTTGACTGCATCATCAGTTCTGTGTCACCTTACTGTAAGAACAGCACTAGATGTGATCTTGACAAGACACAGAAGAGTATCAGTCTCTATGCTTCCCTCTCATCTAAAGAACAGATGCTATTTGAGATTACCAGTCAATCTCTATGGCTGTATAAGTACTCAAGGCTGGGTCAGTGCTTATCAGTATCAGCATCAGCTCACAGTATCTATTACTGGATGAGACAACAACCCTCTCCGGGGGCTCCTGCACCTCCTTGAGGGTAAACAGATGGTGGTACTGGTGAAACACTACACAGGAAGAGCACCCTAGACCACCAAGCCTTTCAAGGAATATTTCAAATGTCAATGTGCAATACCATCACGCTTACAAGTGTTCACTTATGTATAATTTGTGTAGTATGTATGTATGTATGTATGTATGTATGTATGTATGTATGTATGTATGTATGTATGTATGTATGTATGTATGTATGTATGTATGTATGTATGTATGTGTGTATGTATGTATGTATGTATGTATGTGTGTATTCTGTGTAGTACAGGGTTGTTGTCGATATGTATAATCACTGTTCTCCTGCTGTACAGCAGGTAAGTATGAAGCATAAGCATCTGTTTAATGAATGGTTTTAGCAACCGGACACCACAGAGTCCAGCAATACAACCACAGACACACTGCAGGGGAGAATGTAATGATGACAGTGTACAGGGCTATGAGGAGCATGTTTTACAGATGATGGTTTTATTTACCTCCCTTATTCATGCTGTCGTTCAGTAGAGAGAGAGAGAGAGAGAGAGAGAGAGAGAGAGAGAGTGATAGCGGATAGCGAGGGGGAGAAAGAGACACTGAGAGAGTGACAGAGAAAGACAGTGAAAGAGGGAAAGATGGAAGGAAGTAAGAGAAAGAGATAGAAAGATGAAGAGGTGGTAGACGGAAAGAAAGATAAAGAGAGATAAAGAGAGAAAATGTGAGAGAAAGGCCTAGTATCCTCAGCTGTGGGCCTAACCTGCTCTGACATCCCTCACAGGATGGCGCCTGGCACATCAACCCCGGAATTTATCAGGATGTTTTGATTAATGCCGCTGTTGGTTGGCACATCAGGGGGAAAGCTGATATTGTTCCACGTGCCAGCACCGTTCGTCTGGGCCTGGATTTATTGCCGTTCTCTCCCTGCCGTTCTCTCCCTCCCTTTCTCTCTCTTGATTTCTCTCCCTCTCCCTCTCTCTATCTCTCTCTATCACTCTCCTTCTATGTATATCCATCCCTTTCTTTCTCTCCCTCCCTCTCTCTCTCTCTCTGTATCTCCATCCCTGTCTGTCTTCCCCTCTTTCTGTCTCTCCCTGTCTCTCTTTCTCTCTCTGCGGCAGCATGGATTGATGAGGACAGCAGATAGACAGGCTCTTAAGCTGCGTAATGACAGATTTATATTAGAAAATATCATTTGGTAATAATGGAAGAGTTGACACTCGTCTGCCAATACTTCATCTCCCCGGTGACCCCGGTGTGCACATCTTTCCAAATCTATCCATCTAATAGCCTACTCCCCTGTGATTGGTGACTGTTAATAAATAAAATGGATCACCGTATGCCATAAACCAGGGGTGTCCCGCGCCGAATAAACATTATACAACGACATCTGAGGAACAGCTGGGCCTATTGATTGAGTGGCTCCTCACAGCAATTACTGTAACACCAGGCTATTGTGAAGACTGCTTGTCTCCAGTTAAAACAGGAATAACAATAGCCGCATTCCCATAAGGTTATTGATCGTAGAGTTATTAAAATGGGCACTTAATACCACGTCTGCGAATGGCATTATAGACTGCTTAATTGATTACTAATGAATGGAGATGTCTCGCTTGAAAGCAGTGCACAGCAAGAGTGGTGACCAATTAGAGACTGTATATGAGCTAAAAATGGTGGGATAGTGTAGGGGTGGTGGCTTACTCAAAGAACAGTTTTGGGTAGATGACATGTGCAGCCACCAACAACCCACTAACCACCCCCCACCCTCTCCACACACACACACACACACACACACACACACACACATACAGTGCAATTCCAATATGTGTTAAAGCAATCTGATGGTGCTCTGGCCTTCGCTTGCTAAAATTGAGTGTGAAAGAGTTCTAAACAGGCAGCGTTTGTGTGTCGTGAAGGGGGAATGTCCGTCTCGTCTCCTCTCGTGGGAAATCACACAGGATTTTGCTCAAATGAAAGGAGGCATCCTCCTGGGGGATGGCTAAGGGAGGGTGAGGAGACGAGATACGGCCGTGTCCATTTTTTTCTTCTAACATTTTTCTTTCTTTTTTCTCTCACTCCTTTTCTTCTTCTTCTTCTTCCCAGGCAGATCAAAGGAGCCATACGTGACTTGCCCTTAATTAGCATAACGCCTGTGTGGCAGCTGAGCCAAATGAGATGCAAAATGGCAACAGCAAAAAACTGAAACAAAATGGAGGCCACTTGGCGGGGGGGGGGGGGGGGCGGGGGGGTCTGGGGCGGCTGGACACACACCTGTGAGAGGTGTGGAA
This sequence comes from Sprattus sprattus, assembly GCF_963457725.1. Classification (NCBI taxonomy): domain Eukaryota; kingdom Metazoa; phylum Chordata; class Actinopteri; order Clupeiformes; family Clupeidae; genus Sprattus; species Sprattus sprattus. The sequence goes on from NC_137923.1 coordinate 18,314,094, forward strand.
GAACACAGTGGTTCAGGTTGGTTCACAGCGTTGTGCTTCGTTTAATTTCTCCATGGCAACTTAGCTTCCCAGGGCAAGATAAAACAATTTACCCTCATTTCAGCGTTTGTCTCTCTCCTCCCTCATGACTGTTACAGCATGTATTCGGAGTGTCCAGAGAATGTTCTTGACAAATATCTTTCTCAAATAAGTGTTTTCTGTCCACCATCATGACACAGTTTAAATCCTCTGTTGTGTCCTTTTCTTATGATAAAGGTTGAATGTTTTCTGTTACTATAAGCTGATAGTATTCCACCATATACTTTCCACCAATATATTCCCTTAAGGCCCAAACATATCGAAAGTGTGGGCCTGAGATAAAATTGGAAAATTCTTGTTCCAAAGAATACATTATGAAGACCTATGCTTGTTTAAAAATACAACTTCAAAATGCATAACTTTGACAGCAAACACGACTTCCTAGACCTCTTTGGGTCTTGATGTTTCTATGGCTTTCATAATTCAACACACAGCTCATCAGACAACTATCAAAAACGTGACAATGTTCTTTTTTTGCTGTCTATGTTCATCTCACATGCTAAATGTAAAAGTATCAAATTTATTTTTGATGAGCGCTCCCCTCAGCTACTACCATCTTGACAAAGACTTCTGTGCTTGAAAATGAATTACAGTGCAACCACTAACATAGAATACATCCTGCTAGTGCCATATCTTCTGCAACCTCTCTTTCCCCATCTGCCACCAGGGTGTAACCAGGGAGTGTCCTGCTGACAATACTGAGAGGTGGTTAAACGTTTCAAACATTCAGTGTATTTCAGTTCATTCATTCAGATATACAGTGTTTCAATGTGTTGTCATTGCACATTTAAAATGATATTAACTGAGCAGGATTATTTGTCACTGAAAAAGGAAAATGACAATTTAGTGAAAGAAAGTCACACGCTTTAACACACAAAACAGGTAACACACACCGTCTGTGTCATTTAGCTTCTACATGGCCGAGTTCGGCAATAGAATGACCAAGCAGGAGCTGGGGACCAGAATGAGGCATTCTGTCAGCCCCAGTGCCTTACTTCAGCGGTCAGTCAGGACAACGAGGGTCCTTCCTAGCCCTGCCCTCGGGAAACAACTATTCCTCTTATTTACGAGAGTCCAAAGCAAAGCAAATCTGGTCCTTGGAAATGGAGGGGTGGGAGATCAATATTTAATGGCCGTGCATTTCTGTGGAGAAGGACCCCATTAAATATTGACGGGGCTCTGGGTAGATCTGATCGATCGACGCTGTGGTCCTCTTCACACAATTACACATCAGCGAGCAGATGCATGCATCACACACACATACACCTGATCACATCACACCGCACTCAGCCACCACACCAACCCAAGGGGATCCATTTGCTTCAGAAAGCAGAAAATGGCAAAAGAAGGGAGAGAACACGCACTGACCGATACAAAGATACTCACACACTTACAGGTACACATACTCACACACTTACAAATACACATATATTCACACACTAACAGGTACACAGATACTCAGATACACACATTCTCACACACTTACAGATACACACACTCACACACAAAAGTGGTTTCCCCTGGTTAAGCCCATCATGAGGCAGCCAGTGGATGTGAGACATCCACAGAGGTCCATATCACTCAGCCACAGATACAGATAACCCCCCTCTCTCTCACACACACACACACACACACACACACTAATAGAGACACAAGACAACAAACTCTTTCTCTCTCACACACACACTAATAGAGACACAAGATAACACACACTCTCTCTCCCTCTTTTCTCTCTCTCTCTCCCACACACACATACTAATAGAGACAAAAGATAACACACTCCCTCTCTCTCACACAAACAAACACACATCCACACATGCACACTAATAGAGACACAAGATAACATACTCCCTTTCCACACACACAGACGCCCACTAATACAGACACAAGATAACAATCTCTTTCTCTCTCACACACACACAAACATAACACACACACAAACCTTCTAACACTCCAGGAGGGGCAGACTCTTGTGACCTGGTCTCTAGAGTGTCCCATCTCTCTCTCGCACACGCGCACACACACACGCATACACACACACACACAAACACACGCACACGCACTCGCACACGCACACGCACTCGCACTCGCACTCGCACTCGCACTCGCACTCGCACTCGCACTCACACACGCACACGCACACGCACACGCACACGCACACGCACACGCACACACACGCACACACACGCACACACACACAACCTCCTCTGGGTGAGGAACTTGCGAAGCCAGGCCCTGTCTGTTATGGTGTCGGCCCACAGCCCACAGGCAGGTCAGCAGAGTTCTAGCCTTCAGAACTTCGACCGAGACTCTAGTCCCAGACGGCCGATGCATTTTTCACGCAGGAGTCTCTGAACCTACAATGCTGTGGGTCTACAGCTCCCGCGGCAAGTCAACATCTTAATCCTGCTCCTGTTTTTTCCTCCGTCTGCTTCCACTCCTTCATGTGTTCATTGCTCATGGATTGGGTCGACTGGCTAAATAATGAACTTGTAGAGCGGGAGACAGCAGGGGGCGGTGAGAAACACCTTGCCTCGACACAGGTACTGACCACAATCTGCTGATGGTCGCAACGCTGGGACACACGTTTAATCAAATCCCTCTGGTCAATCAGCACCACGAGGGAACAGGTGCAGCTGGTCAAACACATCCTTCTTCTCCCCCCCCCCCAGGGAAGATTCTCTCTCTCCCTCTCTCTCTCCAGCTTTCTTAATCTCTTTCTTACTCTCTCCCTCTCTCTCTCTCTCTCACAGACGTGTCCTCTGGTCGGTGGAAAATATGGCACTTCATTAACATTCATTATCATTCTATTAGGATAGCGGAGCCATCTTTAGGAGCGCCGCTGGAGAGTGGCATCTTTAATTCATCATCACACTGCCCAGTCCGCCCCCCACACACACGCTACACACTTCCTCTCCAAACCCCCAGCCCTGCCTTCCTGTCCTCGCCTGTCACTGCTGTCACCAAAGTTACCTACCCCCCTCATGACGTCAGCCCAGCCCACTCAAGAAAGATCTGAGTGGGTCTCAAGCAGGTCATGGAAAGAGCACAGGGTGGGACACTGGACACTCCATGAGGGTCTGGTCAGCTGGTCTCCGGAGTGACCTAACTCTCTCTTTCCCTCTCTCACACACACACACACACACACACACACAGTCCCCCACCCCCCCAAGAGTGGCTCCATGCTTATTACCAGGAAATTGAGCTTCCAATTAGAGAGCGGCAGGCAAGCAGGCCTTTGACTAGGCTTCTTTACTTGGCTAACCTTCTCTCTCGGCCAGTGCACTGTGTGAAAATGAGGGCTTTTCTTACGTGAGAACAAGAAGACGAAAAAGAGGGGCCAGTAATTAGAGCCGTTGGCTGTCCAGCACGCCAGGTCATTAGCACCGGCAGCAACCTTCACCTGAAACACACTCTGAGCTCTACACGGTTTCACTCACAGTTCAGGTTTGAACTTAGGCAATGAATCTGTGATCAAGGCGATTATTCAGTGTTAATTAGTAAGAGTTTTTCTGCAAAAAAAAAAGAAAAAGCATGCGAAAAGGTTATTAAGATAGCGCTGATTTCATATCTGTAATTGTATTATCATCGCATAATTATTATCTTTTAGCACCTGGTTGGTATATTGAATTACATGAAGCCAAAGAAGTGTGTAATCACTGCTTAAGGAGAGAGAGACTGTGTTTGTGTGTGTGTGTGTTCATGCGTTGGTGTCTGTGCGTGTGCGTGTGCATTTGTGTGAGTGTGTGTGTCGATGTGTGTTTGTGTGTGTGTGCGCATGTGTGTCGGTGCGCGTACGTGTGTGTGTGTGTGTGTGTGTGTGTGTGTGTGTGTGTGTGTGTGTGTGTGTATGCGCGTATATGTTTGTTGACATACATTCCCTCTGGTAAGCAGTCGTGGTACAGCCTCTTGGGTTACTGTTATTTAAATAAAGGGTGTAATGTGTTTTTCTCATATACATTACTACCACAAGATGCATCCGCTGCCTTTCAATTACCCTTCCATCTCCTTAAGCCGGCAGAGTGATGGAAAAATAATCGTAATGCCTGTAAATTTATGGGAGAGACAGCATGCGAGGGTGGCATGAGTTATGTTTCCAATAACAGCACTACATCCACGTGCCTATCTTCTGTCAGTTTTAATTATGTGGACGGCACAATAACGTCATTCCCTAGGGCGTACGGATGTAGGCTCTTTACACAATTTGTATGTACCTACGTAGAAAAGTCACAATACAGTTCAGTTACCATGGCATGATGATATGAGCAAGTTCTAGAACAGACCTGGGCAAGTGCGACGCCAGGGCCATTTGCGGCCCTTTGGCTGTCCCTGAGTGGCCCCCGGAGGTCAATGGTAAAATACCGGTAGGAATCAAACGTTGATACCTGTTTTTATTATATTAGCAATGTCATATGTGTTTTTACTATACCTGCACCGCATTTTTAGCAGTATATCAAAACCATACAATGTAATGCTTTTTATAAAGAGCTAACATTTATATTGAGCAGAATTGAGTTCAGCCTATTGGTCCGGCCCTCCAAAACAGCCCTTCTTTCTCACACGTATAAAAGAATTGCCCACCCCTGGTCTAGAAGAAGCTTTTAGGAAACCTTTTGGAGGGCTTTGGAAGGAAACCTTTTGGAAGGCTCAACCCCTGAAGCAATTAATATGGCCTTACAACTCGTCTTATCACCATGACAACACAAACGTCACACCCTACTAAAAATGTAGAGACAAGAGTGTGTGACCATCCCACTTGGGCCCCATACCGAGGTCAACAACTATGTCCTTCTACCACTTTACACTTGACTGGCACACTGGCATGCCAGTCACGAACACATGCTAAACCAGGGTGAGGACCCTTGTAACGCTGCCCTCCCTGTGGGACTCAGGTGCACTGTGGAGTCCCTCACGCTCCCTTTACTAAGCATTCTCACAACGCCCTTCACCTCACGCACCTTCTCTCTCTCTCTCTCTCTCTCTCTCTACCTATACAAGAATAAAACAAAACAAAAAATACTCTTTTAATGTGGGAAACAAAAAAGCTAAAAAACTAGACCCTTTCTTTTATATGCACAACAAGTGCAGGCATGTAGGGGAGACTGTAACAGGAGGGTTCAGTGAGTGGGCAGGGCAGAGGTGGGAAGCCTCTCATGGTGTTGACGGGGGCAGGTTGGCGCTGGGTGCGTCCTGTGGGGCCCCAGCCCAGGGAGTCCTCTGTTTCATTAACAGTTCATCTTCTAATGGGAGCACACAGGGACCAATCAGGCGGCAGCGTTTCACCACCTCCTGTCTTCGCCGGATGCATCCCCCAGCAGACCAACCGACATGGGGGATGAGGAACACTCGGATACACACCTACTCAGACACACATTTGCACACACTCACACATTCTTCCATTCAAACATACATATACAGACACAGACACACACAGACACAGACTCACACACAGACACACACACACACACACACAAACACAAAAACACACACAGTAACAAACACACGCAAGCAGATACACACAGACATACACGTGCACACACACATACAGTCAGACACATACATTAAGCCACACACACATTCCCACAGTTCAGTGCTCTCTGGCAAAGAAAATTAGCCCAATGGGAGAGTAAACAAGAGAAGTACAGAGAACTACACAAATCTACACACTTACTGGCACCACGTTAAAGGCGTCAGGATGCATACTTTTTCCCTGGCAGCACGTTTCAGTTGATTTATTCTGCACTCTAACTCCAACCAAGCACCACAGTACACTTTTAGACGCTTTGATAACACTGCAGTATGATGAATCTGTCTTTTGGCATCAAACACTTCCTGTAACATGACAGGCAACTGGGATCATTATGAACAAAACATGGCAGCATGGCAGACTGATGGGGAGACTAAAAGGCATGTCTTCCTCTTGGCACTCCTTCATGGGTTTTTTTTCACCCCATCATGCCTTGCTGTCAACACCAAAGGTGTAAGCAACTGTGTTAGGTCAGCTAGCACTGACTTTAATACTTCAATCCCAGTCTGATATATATATATATATATATATATATACAAATATATCCCATCATTGAGTTTGGATGTTGAGTTTATGTGTATATTAAACTCAACATCCAAACTCAATGAAAAGCTGAGCAGTTAAAGGTAAACATGGACTGTATTAAAAATGTATGGATTTGATTCTCTATTTTGTTGCCACTGCTGTCACTGCAACTCGCTTGTGACGGCAACCGATTCGATAAAGCTCACCCAATCATCTCGGAGCTGACTTGGCAACATCACGCCTTCTTGCCCCCCAACATAAAATCAACAAAATCTATAAAAGGCCCCAGCCTGGGTTCTAAGACAAACACGGTGCAAAGGGAGCTCTGACACCTTGTCTTTTGGCAGCCCTGCACACTAAGCTGTCTGCGTTTGTCTGACTCGTCTGAAAGCAATAATTAAGCCATTATTTAGGCGCGATTATTGGCAGCGATGGCAGCCTTTACTCCGCCACCAAAAACACTCATTAGGCGGAAAGGAAATGCCATGGTGACGTCTTTTCTCGGGTTCACAGCCGTCTTTGTAGTAATTACAGAAGCGACCCCCACTGAAGGACCACGGGTGCTCTTTCCCGCGCTGTATAAGGATTCCATGGAAACCAAGGCTCCGGGGCCCCCATACGACGTCTCACCCTACATCACGAGCAAGAACTATGAATTATGGATGAAAGCGCATTAGAGTAACCATAATATATTGGCCCAGCTGTGTGTAACACAAACAGCTTCTGAGAGACAGACCATTTTCCGCTGAGCTCCGCATGTAAAACAGCTCAGGCAGAAGCAGAGTGTCTATCCTATCCTGTCGTATCCTGTTAACTGGTGTTGACACACACAGAACACAGAACACAGAACACAGAACAGCACAGCACAGCACAGCACAGCACAGCACAGCACAGCACAGCACAGCACAGCAGACACAACTTGGTGTCTCGCCTTCGAGCAGATTATTCATCTGACCCAAAGATAACTCACTCCTCCTGATAAGATACAGTAGGGTAGGTACAAGTACTAATCACCACTAACCATTTGACCACTGACTCACTCTTTCTTTCTAACTCTCTCTCTCTCTCTCTCTCTCTCTCTCTTTCTCTCTCTGTCTCTCTGTTTCCAGATAAGGAAACAGCACACAACAGAAACACACAAGATGATGTCATTAATTACCCTTCCCCCTTCTGCTAAATCATGCATAAGTCATTCTCCTTGCCACTACTTTTACCCTTACTTTCCTCCCATCCTCCCCTCTACTCCCTTACTCCTCTCCTCTCTTCACCTCTCCCCCATTGCTCTTCCCTCTTCTTTCTTACTCTCCTCTCCCTTTCCCTGTTATCCTTTCTTCATCTCTCCCCTATCCCTCTCCTCCTCTCCTCCTCTCGTCTCCTCTCCTCCTGTCGTCTCCCTTCTCCTCTCCTCAAGTCTGTGGACTCCCTGGAGCGGTAAGAAGCAGTGAGGAGCTGCTGGGAGTGGGAGCACAGTGGTGAGTGGCAGCAGAGGAGGACTCTACGGTGGATAATGAGTGCAGCAGCCGCCAACAGGGACAAGAAAGTGTGTTTGTGTGAGTCTGTGTGCGTGTGTGTGAGAGAGAGAGATTTGTGAGTGAATGCATGTATGTGTGTATGTGTGATGCCTACCAGGGACTGGTAAGTGTGCGTATGTGTGCATGTGTGAGAGCCTGTGTGTGTTTGTGTGTGTGTGTGTGTGTGTGTATCTGTGAGGGCCTGTGTGTGTGTGTGTGTCAGTGTGTATTTGTAAGTGCCTGAGGGTGTGTGTGTGAGAGAGTGTGTGTGTGTGTGTGCGTGTGTGTGTGTGTGTGTGTGGTGGTGTGTATCCGTGCTGCCTATCAGGGAACAGCGAGAGAAAGTGTGTTTGTGTCTCTGTGTGTACTGCGCGGGCAGTGGGAGGTGCTTATGAGTGAGTAAGAGTGTGAGTGAGAAAGGAGGGATGGGAAAAAGGAAGAGAGCGAGAGAGAGGGAGGGGACAGAGGGGGAGAGAGAGGGGAGTGAAATGAAAGAGCATATGACTGTATATGAAAGAGGGCATGTGCTATATCTGTCCATACACACAAGGTTTGTGCGTGTGTGTGTGTGCGCGTGTGTGCGTGTGTGCGTGTGTGAGAGAGAGAGAGAAAGAGAGAGAGAGGCAATGATAGAATACGTGACTATCTGAACAAGGGCATATATTTATACACACTATGTGCTTGTGGGAGAGAGAAAAATATGAGAGAGAGAAAGAGACACAGAGAGAGAAAGAGACATTGAGAGAGAGATGCAAAGAGAGAGAGCTACAGATAGATAGAGAGATACATACACACAGACACATTTAGTGTGGTTGTGAAAGCTCACCAGTTAACACAACACGCTCCTCTCACCTCCTCAGCCAGTTCTGCAAGAGAATGACTCAAAACATTTGCTGACATTTCTCCCAGTCCTGCCGACGTGACAGATTTTCCGCTATGAATGGCCTTCACCACGCCAGGTCCGGTCCCCCACCAGACACCATGACAACAGTTGTCTCGAGTGAATGTCCTCTCTTTCATGTCTCATGATTCTCTCATCATGTCCTCTCCCTGCTGGCAGCGTGTTGTTGTCAATCATACCAGTACCAACAACTAGGGGGGAAATAACGACTGTGCCAGTGAAAGTGTTATTACTGGGTAACCATGACACCAAGGCCTTTTCCCCATTTTTATTATGAAAGGTTCTCAAGGCATGGTCCCCTGTCGCTAAGGAAGTAAACAGCGATGATTTTGTTTCTGCGTAAGACAAAGAAACAGGCAGATACAGTATATTTATCTGGTCTTCATCTAGGTTTTAAAACCCTGTTGCTAAGCAAAAAATTGACTTTGGCCCTTTTGTACAACTTCCACTTCCTCTGAAGGGATAAGAAGGGTTGACAGAGTAGGGTGGAGGGCGTCTATGAACCTCCCCTTCTCATTCTTAGTAGCAATGGACACCCTTTAATATCCTTGCTTTCAGTTGAGCTGAATTTCAATAAAAGTCAAATTATCGTCATTTCTCGCAAGGCGGGCAGGGCTCAAGGCCAAAATTGATTGAGAAGCCACTCAAATGTATGATCCACATCTATGACAGGCCCTCACACTGTGGACTTCACCTAGCCATTTGGAGAGAAGAAAGAGGTAGGGTACTCCAGATCTGTGGGTAAGTGTGTGACTGTTTGTATGTGTGTGTGTGTGTGTGTG
>NC_137923.1:18325917-18418417 GCF_963457725.1 Sprattus sprattus
ACATACAAAGCCACACAAACACACACACATATAACTGCATACACACTCACATCCATGTACAGTATATGCACACACACAGACACACATACATACACACATACACACAACCCTCTTAATGATGTCACATGTCAGCACACACACCTCTTAATAATGTCACATATTTTCTCCACCTCCTTACATCTCCGTGGAGGAAGTCTGAGGGCAGTCTAAATGAGCTGCTTTTCCCCAGAGCCCTGCTCTCCCTGTGGGAGCAGAGTGGAAGGGAATAACCCCCAGCAGGTGTGTGTGTGAGTGTGTTACTGTGTCTGTGTGACACGCACACACACATAAAAGTATATGCGGGGGTATCCATATCTGTGTGTACCTGAGTTTGTGTCAATATGTGTGTTTGTATTTCAATGATAATGTGAACGCATGTGTGAGTGTGCGTCTGTGTTCCTTTGTGTGCATGCTTCCATCTAATGTAAATCTGTTTATAGGTAAAGAAAACAAAGAGGACAGAATCAAATCAAAGGATGCAGGACAAAGCAAAAACTTGATTAGAATAAATGTTCTGACTTGAAGTGACATACTGTACAACCAACCAATAAATGCCCCTTGCTAACCGACAACCCACAGCTTATGAAAAAAGGTTCGGCTAACACGTCCTTCATTTTCCCATAATGGCGCCAATATGCCTGACTCAGACACGCTTAAAATATATGATCAAGAATCAGAAACTGCTATAGGGAATTTGCCACATGCCATTTGTCATCCAGTTACCTGCCTAAGCTCATATAAGAACAGCCCAATACAAAGAACTGCACGCATCATTAGGTTTCGAGAGTAGGTCAGACTGCCACACTAGATGCCCGATACTTCAGCAGCCTGCTGCCATGAGCCATTTCACGCTGAAAGTCAAACACCCAACAGAGGCAACTACAGCGAAACACACCTTACTAGTCTACTCCTTACACACCTTACTAGTTTACATGAACTACAGCGATAGGCCAAGCCAATTAACGAAGGGGTGTTAATGCAGTAATATCCCAAAATTATTCTATAATTCTCTAATATTCTGTCTTTTACTATACAGTATATATATATTATTTTTTTTTTTTTCCTGCGTTGCGGCACATGTTAATCCGCTTGTTCCATGGAAGCCAATTCTGTTTTTTCTCTTTTTTTAAATCACTGTTGTTAAAGTGTAACACCTACATTATCATAGGATTTTTCCACTAAAATGTCCAATCATCCAACCACTCATCATTCATAGCTACAACTACGTATCTACTCATTTTCTAATTAACATAACTGCCTGCTGAATAAGCCAAATAGAACGGAACAAGCAGGAACTCGGAATTATTTCCACTGAGGACTAAATTTCTCTCAACATTTTTCCTTCTGCTGCTGCCACCTGCCGTGGTATTAACCAAAAGCACTTACACACACATGTGAACACGCACAGCCATATAAAGTCCAATAACTCCAAAATTAACTTAAGAGATATTTCTATGAGGTTCCAGCTCAACCCTTCATTACTGGCACACAGACTCCCTGCAAGGCCTAGCACATTTGTGTGTATGTGTTAGTGTGTGTGTGTGTTTGAACCCTTTGGGAGTCCCAGGTGAAAAAATGCCTAAAAATCTTAAAATTGCTTAATCTCTAGTCATCTTTCACACAATGCATTACCCATTGCAGGACCTTGAAAACACACAAGCAGCTTGTGAGTACATTGAGCTTGAGAGGGTGGGGACAAGAGCGTGTGTGGGGACGTGTGCTACGAGGCGTGTTCCTCTCCTCTCGCAACGAGATGAAGATATTCTCTGAGAGAAGCCACACTGGAGTCGTAAATCAGAGAGTCCACATCCGGATGCGGCTCATTGCTCCACGCAGTGCACTTATCGCCGCACCACCCCATAGCCGAGCTGGTGCAAAACAAACACACACAGAAACGCACGTAGACACACATTTGCAGACACATCAACACAGCCATGCACACAGACACTCATATACACACAAAGATCCAAAACATGTACACACATAGACACACAAACCCATACAAACACACACACACACACACACACACACACACACACATGCATACATACTAGTACACATACACACACACACACACACACAGCATCCTTGATGGCTCTCCCCTTGTTGTGTGCTGAGTGGCCAGTGGGCCCTGAAGCGTGGGTGTGCTGAGAGAGCGTGGTGCTTTCTAAGGACACAGACCAAGGCCATCCTCTGTGTTTATACAACAGACACTATGTGTGTGGGGGGTGTGTGTTTGTGTGTGAGAGAAAGAGAGAGAAAGAGAGAGAGTGTGTGAATGTGTGTGTGTGTGTGTGTGTGTGTGTGTGTGTGTGTGTGTGTGTGTGTGTGTGTGTGTGTGTGTGTGTGTGTGAGCGAGTGAACAAGAGGGAAAGTGTAGGTGTGTGCTTGACTCCCACACATATCAGACCGTTCCAGGCATTCACAGCTTCATGGCAGACAAACAGCGTTTGATACATCAAATAGTGCGTATTGTGTAACGGTTACAGGTTTGAAACAATCCTTTTCAGAAAATGCAATTCTTTAATCCACTTCCTCCTTGCAGCGCTGCTCACCAAGGACACAGGGGCCTCTTTTTGAGGTGGCGGGAGAGCTCTGCGGGATGAAACATGAGCGCCTGGGTAGGCATTTTTGCACCCTCATTGGAGGAGAGCACTGTTCTGGTCACTGCTTGATGGCTGTTTATTTCAGGCGAGGCAGAGGCACCTCTGTGAGGCTTTTAAAGTCACGCGGCACAGGCGGGCGGGTGGAAAGCAACTGAGACAGCACACTCCACTCCACTCCACCCGCCTGCTTCATCCCCCAGGCCCGGCCCCAGCGAGCCCACACAAATAACCCAGTTCTCCCCCACCTCGCCTCTATACAACGGGGACGCGGCGATGCCATGCCACCCTAGGTGGTGGTACAGATATGTGCGTTTTTATTTTAAGGAATCTGGGCTCCTCTGATGTGGGGCAAGTTTATGTGTGTGATCCTGTGCGATCCTCTCAAAGTGCATTTACAGCATCTCCACCATCTCCTGAGCAAAGCCCCCATACTAGTAGATAAGATGATGAGACAAAGCCAGCATAGCCAGCATAGAGTGATTGTGTGAATCCTCTATTGTTACATGCTATGACTAAACCTCTTCTAACAACACATACTTCTTCCACTATACTAATTATTTAATAACGTATTCATTATTAGCTACATGGACCAAATGTTACTTCAAATTAAATGTATATTTTGTAAGAATATTTATTACATCAAGGGAACACCCACACAGTGTGAGATTCTTCGTGAAAGGTTCATTTCCAGTACCTAAAATCCCAGGCAGTTCTTCAGCCACATGGCTTAGTTTAAGGCAAGTATGTTAATCTTCAAATCCAAGTGCAAAGAATGTGACCACATATTTTTTAAACTAGGATTACTATTATGTTTCTGTTGCATTAGAAACTCTGTGCAATTGCCCCCAGCGGAAGTGAATGTCATTTCTCTCCCCAGCAAGGGCCGTTTCCATGGCCTGCGGTGGAGCGTTGCAGGCGCCGAGGCTGTGCCAAGATAATACTGGGTGTTTGTGGAGCCCTTGCAGGACGCCTGATGCGGCAACGCCGGCCTGAACAAGGAATCTGTTTGAACTGCAAACACAAACGCTCGCACTCGGTCACCATGGAAAACAGATCTCTGCCTCAACAGTACCCCCAGCACACACACTGCTGTGGAACAGAAGGTGAGCCCCTCCCCTCCCCCAAACACACACACACTCACACACACACACACACACACACACACACACACACACACACACACACACACACACACACACACACACACACACACACACACACACACACACACACACTCAGGACAGTGCACCATAAACAGAGCATCTGGGGTTGGGGGGGGGGGGGATGCAGCTGAGCAGCCACCTCTGCCCTTTCCAAAACATAATTAAGCCCAGCGCAACAATTTCTCACGGCACATTTAGTGTCACACCGGCGAGGGGGAGCGGGGGTGTGGGGGCTTGGGGGGTGTCCACAGAGACAGCGACGAGGGAGAATTACTGACAGCTTAACCTTTACCCGAGCCAAAAAAAACCTTCCCTCATAAATTTGTTTTTCACAAATTTCTTCTGTTACCGCTCAGACTGAGGCAGGGGTGGTGCGGTGGTGCTGGATGGGGACTGAGGGTGGTGGTGGGCTCTGACGGATTCTGATCTCTCCTCAGAGTCATTTCGGCACGCCGTGGTGTGTTACGGCCTTATTTGCACTGGCAGAGTGCCACTGAGAAGCCCGCCGCAAACACAGCTCAAAACGCAGGCAAGCTAATCTCAGAGGCTGTGCTGGAGTGTGCACGCAGAAATGCCTCGCCATCACCACTAGCCTACAATTACACGTCATTTATCATGTGTGTGTCACTCTAAACTTCCCAATCCTCACGCTGTAATGTTAAAGCCATTTACAATGAGAGTATATTTCCCCAAAGCTGAGGAATGGAGTCACTGAATGCCAGTAATAAATAACTGGCCTCAGCCACAGGGCCTGTAACGCTTTACACACTTGGCATTATTGGCCTGTAACTGAGGGAAACAGAAGGCTCAACTGCGTGGTAAACTCACAGTGTTCCAATAGGTCATCGGCAGAATAGGCCTTGTGCCATTAAATGACCTCCAAGAGCTATACCGAATTGCACTTAATAATCGCAGAAAAAAAAAAGAGAAAATACAAGCAGTTGGCGGAGACAAATGTTCCTCCTCACTCTTCAGGGGAAATCAATAGTGGCTTATCAATGACATAAAATAGTGGCGCCACTCAATTACGGCAATTATGCTCACCTTCGCAATCACAACAGCCCCCTTTTTTCAGTTGCTTTGTGCTAATGGAAAAATAAATTGGAGCTCTGTCAGTTGCGGAGCCGACTCCAGCAGACACGACATGACAGACATTGTGCATCATGCGAGAACCGAGGCCGGTAATTTAGCCCTGGTCTTTGCAACCCCCCCACTCCACCCCACCGTGTTCTTTTAACTCGCTGTTGTGTATCTTTTGTACAACACGGAGCAAATTTAAGCAACGAAGCGACAGCGGCTGCTAGCAGCCATCCAGTTTCACCCCATCAGCCACAATCTCCCGTCGCCCGTTTAAATGACTTACAAGGCAGCAACAGAGGTAGCGGCAGCCTCCCCTTTATGTCCTATTGTGTGGAGTGAATAACGTAGCCCTGAGATAAGACTGACAAAAGGAAAAGCCGGGAGAAGGGCATTGGAAAGTTTAATTCAACAGAGCAACATCGACCGTCTTTGTCTGAGGCCCTGACGCCCTTTTTAATCTCTCAGCTGGCGTTATATGAAACAGCACTTTGTCCAGCAAGGGGCTAATGTTCTCTCCAAAATCAAGCCTAAGATGAGGCAACAAGGACACAGCTTTGTTCCTCGCTTGTACATCATGCTGCACACCGGATTCGTTGTAGGGTGAATAACAGTTTTTTTTGCCTCTCCATGCAAGGCTGACGAATGTGTCAGGGCGGTCGGCGGTGATCACTCGCACACAGAGGGCCCTAATTTCATTGATGGGCAACTTGCCTGGCAACACACAGAGCCTGCCGCGCATGACCTAAAGCTAATTTAATAACCTGGCGAAATTGTTTTTATTAATTTTATAACATGAGAAAAATTCTAAGCGCAAGCGGATGGGTAAGTGCAATGCTGGGGTGTGTCTGCACACATTAGAGTTCCATTTATAAATATGTTCCCTTTAAAGCAACACCTTTTTTCATGAAACTACAAAATGATTTCATGTCAGGCAGACCTCCCGTCCCCATGGTGTAAATGGTAGAACCATTACTGAGCTCTGTGTGAACACTAATAAGGTAATAAGGTATGGTTGATCGTTATGAGTGGCTGATAAAGGACGACTTCACTTCACTGCCACATCCTCTTATTCTTCAACCCATTTATGCTTAATTGCACCCTGCTTTGAGTCAATGAAATTATCAAATATAGTTATCCAGGCCTTTTCTCACTGTGATGTGCAAAGCCCGCTCGTGGTGCCTGTTGCCCTACGAAATGGTGTTTTTGGCAGGGCCTTCACCGTGAAGCTTTTCCTAAAACAACAAATACCTGCTTTTGAGCCAGAGAGTTCTGAGCAATGGCAGACAAGGAAATCCAGATAATATAATAGCCAAGAATGCTCTATGCCTCTTTGTGTACAAGCTTTCATTACAACTGGACTAACCTATTTTAGGTTGCTAAAGACATGTTCTACACTTGTAGGGCAAGCTGCAGTGAGCATATTTTCAGATTTCTTTTTTTTTTTTTGGGGGGGGGGGGGGGGGGGGGTGGGGGGGGGTTTAGATTAAAACTTAAAAAATTATCCAAACTAGAATCACATAGTGAAAAATCACCCTAGTTAGTTCAGGACTCCGGAGCTGCATGAAAGTACATTTATTAGACAGACAAACAACAACAATTGCAATTGGGCTCCCCTCCCAGCCGAGGCTGAAAGTGAAGCCCTGATAAACTCTTCGCACAAAGTTTATATAGTCAGAAGTTTAGCTTTGAGCAGGGATGATCACGTGGTGGATTTCTCACGTCCGAGGCTCCCTGTCTTGCAAGGATGGCAGTTTTGCACAAGGTCGGAAGAAGCACAGTTCCTTTCTTATCTCCTCTGGTCTAAACATGCTCTTGTTCATATGCAGACTTAGTGGCACCTAATATTCTAGTTGCACACACAGAGAGAAAAGCCATGCTCCTGCTTTCATAAGCACATAATTCACAGGAATATATTCAAACAAGTCACTTGATTATTATATTCTTAAGTCATTAACAGTGTTTGGAAATAATCTCTATCACATAGCATGATTTAAATAGCTATCATTTTTTTTACTGCACCAGGTATGGGCATTCCCAGCGGGGCGGATAAAAATGAAAGGCATAAAAAGATTCAAAAAACATTTCCTGAGGGCAAATAAACTGGCCTATGCTTTAAGAATACGTTTCTTAAGGACAGAGGCAAACTTTGAGGTAAATGTCACTGTGGCTGTTAGATGTTTCACTGTTTGCCTCAGGGAGGGCATTCCCTAAGAAAGGTTCCTGCAGTGGTCTGGGATAAAGGGCTAAGTAAAAGGGATGACTGTTGGACTAGAGGGGGGAGAAGAAGAAAAGGAATAGAAGAATGAACTCTGTCAACTGTAGACACACACACACACACACACATTCACACACACA
Organism: Sprattus sprattus; assembly: GCF_963457725.1. NCBI lineage: Eukaryota > Metazoa > Chordata > Actinopteri > Clupeiformes > Clupeidae > Sprattus > Sprattus sprattus. Next base: position 18,333,161 of record NC_137923.1, read on the forward strand.
CACACACACACACACACACACACATACACTCACACACATACATACTCACAAACCACACACAAACACAAGCAGTTACTCACTCAACCAAATACACACACCAACACACAAAATTCAGCATGCTGGTTCCAAAGACTTGCTAAAAGAGTTTGACTCAGTGCCAAGGCTTGCAGCTGTCAGCCTGTTTGTGTTGGCAAAGTAATTTCCAGGTCTGGTACACCTTTCTTTGATATAAACACACTCACGCAGACACATAAACACACATTTTAACAGCAATGCCTCATTACTGCCAGGACTAGGTTGAGTCTCCTCATAGTTCATTGTAATAAGACCAATGTTAGGCACTTGCTCGAGGAAAACTGAGCGGTCCATGTGTGTGTGTGTATGTGTATGTGTGTGTGTGTGTGTGTGTGTGTGTGTTTGTGTGTGAGAGAGAGAGACAGAGTGAAAGAGAGAGAGACAGTGTCTCATGAATAATCATCTTACTAGGATAATTAGCCTCTTAGGGGGCCTGTCTTCAGTTTGCACATGGCGCTGGCATTTGCAGCGGACACCCGTGTGAGGCTCTGGAGGACCCACGGGAACCAAGGCAACCAACACCTGGCCAGCCCCCCCAGCCCCACTCCCACCCAAATTGTAGCCCGACTGCCACATAACCTCCATCAGTATGCTGTCTGTGGCCTGCCTGAAAAATTCCCACTTTTTTCTTTGAGCATTGGAGACAAACAAGTGCAGCTCTGGCGCTGCTTGTGTGTGGCGCTGCTTGTGTGTGACTCTCTGTGTGTGTGTGTGTGTGTGTGTGTGTGTGTGTGTGTGTGTGCGCGCGTGTGTCTGTCTGTGTTCGCTGTGTGTGTCTGTGTGTGTGTACAGACAACAGACTCAACTTATCAGGCGTCCTGGCAGATTGTTCACTTTATTAACCACTGCCTCCCTCCCAAGCCATGGCACAGTTGATCACAGTGCTTTAGGGGGGGCACCAGATGCCAGTGGAGCTTCATAACTCTAACTTCCATGTTACTCCTGATGGTAATCTCTGCACTGTGCCAAACTAAAACTTTTGCTCAGGTATGGAAAAACAAAACCGACTTTGAGGGAATACAATTCCCACAGTGCATTAGGGGAAGAAGAAACTGAAATATGAGTTGTTCCGCCGGGGTGTTCCGCCGGTGTGCGCAATGACACTACGGGCGTCATCTGCGTGGAGTTTTGTGTTAGAACTCTCGTATTATCTGTTGCTCGCTGGGGAGACCTCCCCTCACCACGGCAACAGCGGCGCCCCCTGAAGCGCCCGCTCTGAACGCGGTTTAAACAGCAGACAAAGAGAGAGCAACTGAGCAAGTCAGACTTAATGGGAGTGGGGATTTGATGTGGCTGACGGGGAAGGGAGCGGCTTTACCTTGCAGTGTCAGACGACTCAGGGCCACGCCTAACAATAGAGTGGCTTGAACAAAAAAGAAGCACACACCACCTACACAATCCCCTACACACACACACACACACACACACACACACATACAGACACACACACCCCGACACACTGATGAATCCATGTTGTGTTATAAAATAGATATCATTTTTGGTGTTCTCAGTGGAGGAGCTTTCTAGACTGTTTTAAAATACTGTCAAATGTCTGCTAAGACTGTAAAGGCACAGCATGATGGACAATATTGAATCATGAATTGTAGTAAAGATGACAAATTGAGCCTTGGCTTTTATAGGTTATGGTTGCAAATGAATTTGCCCCTGCCCATTTTGTGTTTCTATGACAGCAGCATAAAGCAGATATATTCCCTAAATGTCTCAACCATTCTGAGACATTCAGCTTGTGGATGGCTGTTGTAATCTAGGTGTATTGATTGTTTGCTCATGAAGGGACACACACATTTTCTCACTCATTCCCTGTCACTGACTCACACACACACATAACTACACAATCACACACACACAAACACACAAACACACACACACACAAACATGCATACATGCATATACCATTGCACACACAAACATACACATGCACACGCTCACACAAACACATATAGACACATACACACACACAAACGCACACCCACATGCATGCGCTCACAAACACATCAGCGTGATCGATTGAGAGGTGATGCTGTGACCGCTGGACCGGTCTTTCTCCTCTCTATCCGATATCTCCCGAACATCATCGGCTTGGCCGTCCCGCCACACCTGACAGCCAGCAGCCATCTGCCCACAGATTTAATGCACTGCCTAAATGCAGCCCTGAGATCAATAAACAATTATTCCCCCCATCCACTTCCCCCTCCTCCATCTCTCTCGCTCTCGCTCTCTCTCTCTCCTAGCCGGAAATGCTAACGCTCGATCTATCATGGCGTCAATAAAGATCTGATCTGTTTGTTTTCATTAGGGAGCCATTTTGGACAAGAGCTGCCTGGACTATCAAACACCAGGCAAGTTTACCATGACCCCCCCCCCCCCCCACACACACACACAAACGCACTGCACCCATACACCGTGACATAATAAATGTTATGAGTCAGCAATGTGCCACCTACCAGAGGCTCTTTGAAATAACAGCGACTGTTAAATTGCTATTCATGTAATCAGTGTTTTTATTTTAAAAGGTATCCGGCCCTGATACCAAATTAATTTTGAGCAGTGTCTCTTTGGAACTCAATGTTCTTTCAGTTGACTATAAAATAGCCCACTCGGCTGCCAAATTGCGAACTATTCCAGACAGGACTAAATGTATTTTGACTTATTGTCCTTTTTAGCATAGAGATGACTTAAATTGCAGTATAATTAGCCTACTTTGATTGCATAATCATCAGACTAAAGAAAATAGCTCTTTCTCTTGCCTTCTGAGGTATAAGATAAGTTTGACAAATATAACTATTACCGTACACATACACTCAATACCCCACTCTCTCTCTCTTTCTATCACTCTTTCTCAAACACACACACACACACACACACACACGCACACACATTTTGAAAGCCAATGACTACAAGGTTATACATTATGTAAACCACAGTCCATAAAGCCATAGCGAGTGTCATCTGAACCCATGGTCTTTGTCCTTCTGGCAATAAAGACTGCCTCACATGGGTGTGGATGCAGGTTTAGGTTCAGTGGGACTGTGCATCTCCAAAAACAGCTTACACGTGCTTCAGTAAAGCAGTGGCCTGCCCATCTAACAAAATTAAAAAAAATCAAACCTATTTTTTCCACAGGAAAATCACTGAACAAAAATTCAACGCCTCCAAAAAGAGATACTTTAAATACTTTTAATCTTCTTTTGTCAGGGTATTTCAATGTGGTTTTATGTGTGATTTCCTTTGCTGCCCTCTCAATCCCCTCCTTTCTTTAAGAATACTAGGTGTGCTACATTTGTGACATGTCACGCCATCACGGTACATGACTTGTCACACATCAATCAACAGCTCTTAGAAGAACAATAGCCAAGTGAGTCATGCTACATGCTAAAGCAGGTTTTCTTTAGACAGATGAAATTCTTGGCTTATACTTAGCAGAAGGCTAACATTCCCGGAATCTCCACCAAAAAAATAGCCATGGTTTAGGTAAATCCCCTTCTATTTCACCTATGGACAGATCTATGAGGGCGTTAAGTGTTTATTTTAGAAACGCAGAAGTGTATGAAAATATGTAGATGTAAACAGATATGTTAAATTTAGTTTGACAGGTCAATGCTTCAAAAGGGTAATTCTTCACTAATTACACCAACTCATTGATATGCACAACAAATAGCTTGGAAACATGTTAATATGTCAATACCATTAAATGTGCAAGAGAGAGTGGAAGTGGAAAAGTTTAATCCTCCTTAGATTGAGCGGATTTGTCTTTTATTCCGTGAGCACTATCTAATCTGCCGTCCTCTGTGACACCCGTGCTGATGTGTGAAAGTGGCATTGGTGAGGCAGACCTGGCATCCGTTTCTCTCTCCCTCTTAATCCCTCTCTCTTTTCAAGAAGACAGGAGCGAGTGGATTAGGGCCTACGTGTGAGCCAAGGCCCTCCGGCAGGCCTCTGCTCTGTAACAGCCCTCTATTCCCATCCACGCTAGCAGGGGGAGAGCAGGTTACCAGGAGGGTTAGTGGAAGCACAGCTCCTCAGGTTGACTGCTAGCTAGCGTGCTAGCGCACCTGCACCTGCACATGTATATGTGTGTTGAGATGGGCTCAGAGGGGCCACAGCTTTAGCGCAAAGGCCTGCGAGATGCGGCTTAGCTTAGCTTAGCTTTGATCAGGCGGTATATTCCCGCGTTAGCCATTAGCGAACGGCGTTGACCTTGAGGGAGAGATTTGTCCGTCTGCGTCTCTAAGGGTCCACCGGGGCGAGCAAGCGAGCACGTGCAGGGCATCATCGAGCAGGATATCAGACAGCAGGATCTGTGCTCAGATTAGCCCCATAATGATTCCTTTTTAGCCTTGACACGCTGCCTCCCATCTCACCATGGCAACGGGCCACAGCTCACCTTGTCCTGAGCCAACACGCACACGTCTCAAAACAGAGCCGCTAAATGTTATCAGCACTACAGTGAAGGGCAAACACAGTTGCAATGTTTAGGCAATAACAGTGAGCAAATGCCGTGCTTCTTAGCATTTTAAAAGTGCCGTTGGCTCATCCTTTACAGTCTTTTACAGTCAATCCATTCCTACTTAATGAGAATTAAATTAGGCAGGTTCAGTTTAAATGTGTAATTTACAGCTGGACTGACGCTAGTAAATGCTGGTCGTCGCGGTGAGGGATGACCTCGTTGCACTCTCAGCCGGGGTGGTGGTCTGTGGAGCACTACCCCTGCTGAGCCGAGTCAAAAGGCAACATAGGCATCACCAAGAGAGCACGACCCGGTCGCGTCAAGCTCCAACTGCAAAAATAAACAGACGACAGCTTTGCTGGGGACCTGTCGACAGTCTTGTGTTGGCAGTAATCCCCCTCTGCTATTGTGCTTTCTCTCAGGAGGCCGACCTCAGCTGAACCGCTCCCGCCAGCAGGTTCACACAACGCTGCAGAGCAAACTTGTGCTGGCTAAGCCTTTTACTGACCACTGCAACAGCCCTTGGTCTTCTCAAGCCAAACACAGAGTGTGTGTGTAAGAGAGAATCTGAGGTTTTGCTATTGCACCAAAAACATTATATATGACGATCATTTGTGTAATTGCTCAATCCTAGCCAAAGCAGATGCTTTTGTAAGTTGCCATTACCTTTACATATCTGGCTGGTTATTAAAGATTTTCCTGAACCTTACATGAAAGATTATCATGCTCTATCTTTCATTTTTAAAATACGAGATTTTCCAGTATGTGACCTACCATAGCTTTTCTTGCATTTTTCACAGGGTATAAAACATGAGGGACACTTAAGCCTAGTGTTTTCCCAAAGCAATCTGGAGGTCTCTCTGGCCTCAGTCCTGAGCTGTTATGACAGGAAAACAGTGAGCTGAGTGGGCCCAGGGTTCGAGCAGCGGCAGGGGTGGCTGATTGGCTGGCTCAAGGCCTTGTGGCAAGGGCAATCTGGTGCATCTGCGTGAGCTGGAAAACATCCCCCTCCTAAGAGGGTCTTGACCCCTGCCTAATTACTGTGACCTTTATGTTTGCTGACTCTCTTCACCTCCACTGGCTCTGCACTGTAAACAGTTTGTTTTAGTTTAGTTTTGTCCAGACGTGGTGCCTGGTGACTGTTTCTTTGAAGTAATGTTTATTAGCACAGTGTTCTCCACACACGTAGGTTATGATATGCTCATAATCAGCCAGGTCCGCTGATTTTGTTATTTATTATTCAGAGAAGGAAAGTTAAGGTTTAATGATAATTCTCTTGTTAATACAAAAAAATGGCAACCACACTAAGCAAACAAATGCACTAACAGGGAGAGGAAGAGATACAAAAATTTTAAAAAATCAATATTTAATTAGCATTTTTAACTGTGCCTCCAAGCTCGAAAAAACAACTTTCTGAGTGGAGTCATCTAATGCAGATGATTAGCGAGTGGCTGCTTATGATTGCTTTATCCCGTGTGCACGTGACACAGAGTGTTAAACAAGGGCAGAGAGATGTTTCCGGATCCTCACTGCGTCTCTGGAGGAGCGAGTGGCGTCACAAACGTCTTCAACTACGGGTTGACCCTGGGCAGAGGTCGTTTCACCTCAGGGTGCCAGCAGTAACTCTGATAATGTGATGTGCTTCACAACCCCGGATGCCCCTACAGCAAATATTTTACTGGACCACAGTGTGTTTGTGTGTGTGTGTGTGTGTGTGTGTGTGTGAGAGTGTGTGTGTGTGTGTGTGTGTGTGTGTGTGTGTCACAGCAAGTCTCTGCAGCAGTGGGGACTCAGCAGAACACTAAAGGCCTCTGAAGGCAGTGTGTGTGTGTATGTGTGTGTGTGGCTGTGTGTGTGTGTCTGTGTGTGTGGGTGAGAGAGAGAAATGCTGGTGATGGTGCAGGTGGAGGCGGGTGCATGATTGTGATGAGTGAGGGTGAGGTGCGTGTGCTGGTGGCAGTGTGTGTGTGTGTGTGTGTGTGTGTGTGTGTGTGTGTGTGTGTGTGTGTGTGTGTGTGTGTGTGTGTGTGAGAGTTTCTAGTGCTGGTAGAGGGTGGTGAATGTATGTGGTGTGGGTGGGGCCACAGGCTGACAGACTGGGAGCAGGGGATCTGGAGAGGCTCGTCTCTTACATAAATCTGACATGAAGGCTACTGAGTCTCGCCGACGGCCTGTGTGTGCAGAGCAGGGCCGAGCAGTGGCGTGCTGAGCTGTGCTGTGCTGTGCCACACTGGCAGCGCCGGTCCCACCGCGGGCAGACACGCTGGGGCAAAGGCAGACAGATTTTAGCAAGGCTGCGTTTGCACGCCTCAGTGAGCACACTTGACTTTTTGCTTCAGATCCAGACACACTAACACCCCCCTCTCTCCTTCCTTCTCTCTCCCCCCTTCCCTCGTTTGCCCTCGAAGCTCTGTCTGACTCACTCACGTCCTCTCACTTACTCTCACTCTCTCTTTCTTTCTTTTTCTCCCTCTCTCTTTGCCTGTCTTTCTCTCCTTCTCTCTCTCCCTCTCCCCAGCTTACCCTAGGGGCTTGCTCTCAATCACTCACTTCCTCTCTCTCATTCTCTCTCCCTCTCTCCACACTCTCCTTCGTTCCTCCCCTTGTTCTACTCCTCCACACCATCCTTCCCTTGGTCCCCGCTGTCGTTTGGCTCAAGCTGTTGGGCCGAGCCAGGGAGGCACAGAGAGGGAGGCGCAGGTGCTTTCTCAGGCCGCCAAACTCCCTCTGTTCTCATGTCTGCTCCTTGCCAGGCCCAGGGAGCGCGCGGGGGGGGGGGCGCAAACATACACATACTCACATACACACACACACAGGCACGCACCTAGAAACAAATTTGTAAACACACATGAACACACCCACACTCTGTCAGATGTGCACTCGTATAGAAACACACACTGCAACCTGAGATGCACCCAGAAATCAACAAACAACTGTAGGAACACCAGTATGGCACGTATCCGATCGTGTCGGCTGTAACTGTGACTGTGGGGATATGCCGGTATGGCCTGAGTGGCCGCAGCAGCGTCCGGCTGCCGAGCGCACTTTGAAACGCATCCTGTCCCGAATTAGCGTCCAAGAAAAAGCCTAAGTGCTCAAGCCAGCAGTTTCCAGGGAGAGAGGGGAAGACTGAAGATGACCTATTTCCTCAGAGCGTCTATAAATCACGTCCGCTTTCGCCGTGCACTCCAATGGCAGTGATTTATTTGTCTTCCTTCTGAGAGTTTTTTGGGAATGGGATTGAGAGTGTGTGTGTGAGTGGGGGTGGGGGGTTGAGGGAGAGGAAGTTTGGGGGGCAGTGGCACCTGGCTCATTGGAGTGTGTACCCTCATTGCCTGCAGGCTTCTGGCACTGTTGTCACGGTGATGAGACACAGGTGTTTGGAGCGGCGCCCATCTGTAAGAGCGTCGCTTCGATCATCCCTCGATGCGATGTGGATGTGGATGCAGACGCAGTCTGGTGCATTCTGGGGCACCTCCTCAAAAAAAAAAACACCGCCTAGCCTCACTGCACAGCGCCACACGACAAGCCTGGGGCCAGCCCTTCCTCTTACACACACAACCAGCACATCTTGTTCCGTCTCTGCAAGGAACATTCTACATAGGGAAACTTACTGATAGCCTTTTGTACCTACACACACACACACACACACACACACACACACACACACACACACACACACACACACACACACACACACACACACACGCACACACAAACCTCTTCCTAAGGGTTAAGACAGAGCCCCTGTTGATGATGAGGCTAAGCTTGTCACAAGGCAGGAAAGCCAGGGGTTAACTCTGCACCTTGCCCCTCTTCCACACAGGAAATTAGAGGCTGTTTTTGCCAATCACTTTAGATAATGGAGTGATTTATTAGGATGAAGCGTCCTGTGCCATACCTAATTATCTCTCCCACTCACCGTTATTGCTTTGGAAATGTGTGAGGGTTTGTGTCACTGTGTGTGTGTATGCGTGTGTGTGTGTGTGTGCACGCGTGTGTGTGTCTGTCTGTGTTTTTACACACACAAGAGCATGTGTGTGTATGTCTGTTGTTGATCTCTGTTTGTTTTTGTGTACGTGAGCTCGTGATTGGGAGTATGTCTGTGTGTAAAAGTGACACGTGTAAAAGCGTGTTTCTGGATGCTTCTGGTTGTGTGTGTGTGTGTGTGTGTGTGTGTGTGTGTGTGTGTGTGTGTGTGTGTGTGTGTGTGTGTGTTTTAATCCTCAGGTTCAAACAGGACCAGGTTCACACCACCTAGCCTTCATTATTCAAAACACATGTGCCTCCCACATAGCAGCGGCGAGTTTGATTAGAGAGGAGAGAGAGACAGAGAGTGAGACAGAGAGCGAGACAGAGAGAGAGAGAAAGCAGATGTCCAGGGGAAAGGAAATTTCACTCTCACTCTCATTTCATTAAGCTGCTTACTTTAGTCTGGCAAATTTGGCTCGTGCTGCGATCAGATCTGTGAGGTCTTAGTCAGTGTTGGCACAGGCATAAATTAACTCCTGCAGCTTCTCAACCACAACTGGCATCTTTTAATCTCAGAGATTTTCTTTTTCATTTTTACAATTGAAGTCTTCCAACCGTACCACTCTTGTGGAGTGTTAAACAGTTTAGCTCCAAGATTAGCCCTAGTAGGGTTGTGGTGCCAGGAGCAGTGTGACACGACATTAGAGTACAGCGGAGGTAACAGTGCATCTTAAGAGGAGTTATTAAGGTTAAGGAAACGAGGGGACCACAGACAGCCAAAGTAGACTAGTCTCATGCCACTCTGTTCTTTACCACACAGGCCGAGGATACTGGCCCGTTAAAGGCCTTTTTCAATGAATGCCACTTCCTAAGCCACTCATGCTGCTGCAGTTGTGCCCCTCAATTTTCCAATCGCTGGTCCTGCTACACCCCAGTCCCCCCCTGCCCCCCCCACCCCAACCCCCTTCACACACACACCTTGACACACACATTACCACCACCACACACACCAGTGTAAAGTTGATTGCTTTTAAGGCGACAAGGTCTGCTGCGGCCTCCACTGCCTCTTTACAGCTTTTTAATATGTGTGGAGAACAAGGTAAGGATGCCACTGTGGTGGCTGGAGCCAAGGGAAACAAATTGCTTCAGCTCATTTCTTTCTTTCCTTCCTCTTTCTCTGTTCTTTTCCTTCTTTTTTTTTTGTTTTCATTCACGCTGGTAATTTTCCTGATCTGCAACAATCCTCCCGAGAAGCGAAGGCAAAAATGCAGCAATCATTTGGAATAAAATAGAGAGGAATGGAAAGGAGGGAATTAAAAAGGAAAAATGGAACTCCATTTATAAGGCTCTGCTAATTAAACAAGATCCTGAGGAGCGTAATTGCGGAGGGAGTATAGACCCTGTGATATAATGGCAAGTAACTTTCTCCTACAGCCTGCACAGAACAATCCCTTATCTTTTCCCCTCCTCCTTTGAAAGCAGACACGACACACACACACACACACACAGAAGGAGACAAAACGACCCAAGTCAGTAACACACACATACACACACACACACACACACACACACACACACACACACACACACACACACACACACACACACACACACACACACACACACACACACACACACACACACACACACACACACCCATCCTATCTCTCTCTGTCTCTGTCTCTGTCTCAGACATATCGTGAAGCCCATCCCATCTCTAGAGGTGGAAGTTTTTGTCAGACAGGACACTGGATGTCACTACCTCCCTTCCTCCCACACCACACTCCCCCCGCCCCCCTCCCACCACCACCCCCCGCCAACGGCAGAAATCTTTTTTCCCTTTCCTACATTTTTCACTGGGGTTTGTGCTTGGCAACAGTCCAGCGCGATGGCCGACTACGAGGCGGGCACGCTGCATGTCGGCTCAATACATTTCTCTGGGCAGCATGGGCACCCTGCCAACGAGCTTGTTTTATCTGCTATAATGGCTTCCTTTTGGCAAACTGAACACTGGGGGAGGGGGGATGTGTGTGATGGTGTGGCAGGCTATTGATTGAGGCTGTGTGTGTGGGGGGGAGGGAGAGGGGGGGGGCGGTCATATAGACTGGCGTGCCTCAAAGGACCCTTTGCGTAAGCACTCGACCGGTCCCTCAGGGGCCACAACCAGCAAACACTGAAAGGATGCAGGGGTGTCCCCCGACTGAGCCGGGTGTCAGTCAAGCATCTTTAATGCCTTTAGAGCATGAATGCAATCAGCACCCCCACCCACACTCAACTACCCCCTTGAGCTGGTGCCCCTTCCTCGTTCAAGGGCACAGAATCATTGTCTCTTTGACGAGGTGAGCGCCAACACTTGGGCAGCACTTCAATGGGCACACCATTGAGGCCCAACAAGTCCGATGGGAAAAAGAAGAAGAAGGAGAAGATGATGAAGAAGAAAAGGAAAAAAATTCTGTCAAACACTGTTTGCTGAGAGAAAACAAAATGAGAACCAAGAAGCCCAAACAGCACCCCAATTTCAAAAGAAAGGGCATTGGAGCCTCTGTGTGTGTGTGTGTGTGTGTGTGTGTGTGTGTGTGTGTGTGTGTGTGTTTGCGCGCGTGCGTGTGCGTGTGCGTGTTCGCTCCCTCTCTCTGTCTGTAATGGGTTCAGGCTCCCATTCATTCCCTCTCTCCTCATTATTCCACTGCTTCAGACTAGGGTTTGGTGCGAGAAAATCTCCCTCTATGTGTTTTTTAACCCTCATTGTTTGTGTTGGATAACATAGCGAGAGCAACGGATGCCAATTCCTCTATGTAGCTGAAAGGGTTTTCTTTTTTTCACGTGTGACAAAAGACAGACTAGTCTAGATGGCGGAATAAATGTAGACATTCAATTTATCTCTCTGTCTCTCTCTTTAATATTCTGTCTCTTACTTTGGCACCAGGAAAGAATTGCAGGGACCATTACAAAAGCCCCTGCATGACTGTAAAGAGTGTAGAATAGGACATGGTTGCTTTAACCACGGGGCAGATAAACTATTTTTTCAAGCGTCACTCCAGCAACCTCAAAGTGCTCCACATTCAATTTAAAAAAGACAAACAAAGGAAACACCTGTGCCTTGATATATAATTGCTTTTTGTAGCATTATCATCAAGTTACATGATACACCCAGCAATAGAAATGCTTAATTGAAGTAACTATTTACTGTAGGCAACGTAATTATATATAAAAAAGAAAAAAAGAAATATGAACATTGGTATAAAAAGCCATTTGTGCCTCTCAGTGTGTGTGTTTGTGTGAGTGCATGTGTATTTAAAGATAAGGACATGCTCTTGTCTCTAACACACTGCCAATTGCCTCAGCATAAAACTCCTCCCTTATGTCAACACACCCCAGTTTTGTAGACACACACATGCATGGCATATCCAGGAAATTAAACACAGCACATCGCTTCTCAGATCAGCAAACACACACACACACACACTTCATGCTGAACGGCTCCGCGTTTCTTTACATTCTCTCCCAGACACCTGTGACAGAACGGCCCTCTGTGGGATAAAGGTCTCTCTCTTTCTCTGTCTCTCTCCCATTCTGTCGCTATCTCTCTCTTTATTCTCTTTAACCAGGGAAAACAAACAGAAGGCTCTGAGACAGAGAGACCGTGTGGTGTCGGTGCTTCCCCTCTTATCTGTCTTCACCTGACTCACGTTTTTCACTCATCCCCCATGATGCCTCTGGGACGGCGTGCTGGTGCGTCCTCCTGAGACACATCTGTGCGCAGCACCAGATGGATACGCTCGAATCAGCCTGAAACCCACGGCAAAGAGGCTGTGATTGGCCACCAGAAGGTTCTCCCCACCTCATGACACACACACACACACACACACACCACACCCCCACTCCCCAACCCAGCACATATGGGAAGATGCCTGTAATTTGCTTATGTAGGAGGGCAAAAGCGGCTAAATCTTTTGATATGAGGTTGCTGCTGAGGAGTTCAAACTGATTGAAAGGGAAAGAGCAAGACAGACAGAGAGGGAGAGAGATGGGAGTAGTGAGAGAGAGGTAAAGACAGGAGAGAGAGAGAGAGAGATATGGGTTGGGCAAAAGAGAGAGAGAGAGATGGGGAAGTGGGAGAGAAGGAAAGAGAAATTGAGAGAGAGAGAAAGAGATAGGTAGTAGGGCCGAAAAAAATTAAGGAGAGCAAAGCAGAGGGAATCCATGAGGTTCCTTCTCTGCCAATACAGCTGCTATCTGCTGCTAACTCTCTCATCCAGCGGCTCCACAGACCCACAGCTCAAGCTCAAGTTTGCATCGTGTCACACAGCATTTATCTGCATGCGTGAAGCTCATCATGAAGGTGCTTACAGCCTTGTTTGCTTTCTTCTACACATCAGCCTGGGGAGAAGTGTTCCTTAGCCTGTTCTGTGTGTGTGTTGGGGGGGGGGGGTTGGTGAAAGAGGCCAGCCGTGAGCAAAGCGAGCAAGCGAGCATCCCTCTCCTCATCAGAGACAAAAAAAAGCAGAAGATTTTTTCAATGACGAATGTAAAACTGGCAGGGCACCAAACGCCAGCGTTGCACATAGTGCGTGGGATTAGCCCGTTTGTGTCTCCAGAGGATTAGGAGAACGGAGGAAGCCAGGCTGTTTCAATTACACAAGCCAGAACTGTGCATTTTTCAAATAGGAACTCCAAAGACTTGACAGAAAAAAAGCCATCCTTAGACATTGTTAATAAGTGGGGCTAATGCAGTAATTTAAGAAATGGGTGGCACTCTCAGACGTCATCCTCTGCGCAAACAAGACACATTTGCCCACCTGCAATGCATCATGGGAAAGCACATTCTGTGAAAACCCCTCTGTAGGAGGCCCATCTCCAAGACAACCCCAATGCTAACCCAAACCCAAAGCAGCAAACCCTGAGTAGCAAGGTTAATGGAAACATTGCATGCCGATGATGTCACTGATCAGAAGTACATGCCCGCCTGCCTCCTCAGTCCACATTTGTCCTGGATGCATAGATCCATTCCACAGCTCCAAAATTGCATGGATACACTGATGGGTTTGGGGAGTGATGGTGGAATTGGGTGTGTGGGGGGATGGGGTGACAATAGCCCAGGTGATCCTTGCCAACATGCAAATCTGCTGTTTGCATTTCTGCTGATGTGATGTGGCGGCCGGCTTCAGCAAAGTTTTTTCCTTGCAAGGTCAGACAAATATAAAAACACACAGCCACCCACCCAGCCTGGCCTCTCTGGCCTCATACGCATGCAGAACACTGCACCAGAGAGCAGAGGAATCAGAGAGGACAAGAACGGGCCACTGATTAGGGACAGCAGACCTCACAGAGAGAGCCAACAGACCAGCGTTCCTGCCTGCACACTTAAAAAGGGTGGGGTGGGTTTGGGTGGCAAGCTGATGCTACTCCAACAGGGCACCCAGAGGCCTCACACAACACACTGCCAACTCCTGTAAGACAGCACAACGCCCATCCTGCCTGCACACCTGCAACATGCAAGGGTTTGCTGATGAAACATACATGCCTTTTGACATAGACCAGTGTCCAGGCATAAAGAAATATAAAACCACATATGTGAGTGAAGAGAAAACCTTCCGTGATATTATTGTGAGGGGACATCTCTTAAATGTGCTGGAAAAAATTGCCCTCACCTCATATTTGCAGTCTGTGTCTGCAAATATCTGCAATGACAACATAAGCCCCCAGAAATATCCATGGGAAGCTGGAAAGCTTTGCTACATCTATTCATTACCAGCCTCTGTATCACCTTAATATGGGTCATCCATTCTCAGGATGACCCCTCTCTTAAAGCCACTGTGGTGCAGAGTGCCCCCCCCCCTAACACCCACCCACAGTGAAGCAGATGTTGTGCCAGGCCCAGCTCTCCATGCCCACTGTCAAAGACAGAGCTGTGAAGCAGAGGTGACAGATCTCTGGCGCCGTGCCACTCACAGCTAGCCACCCGCTAATTGCCCACCGTTGGCCATGGAGTAATGGAGGATGGAGTCATCGCAGAGGCTGTTGATACTAGGCAGGGAGCGGAGGAGAGGGGGCAGGGGGGTGTACTTGGCCAGCAAACGGTGACCTTTCTGTGGTTAAAAACCTTTATCCAACTGCTCATGGGGAGAAGGGGTTACCATGGGGACTTCAGTACCTGATTATCAATTAGTTTGTTTTAGCACCTGTTTGTGTTGGGTGGCAGTGAGTGCTGTTTCTCAAGTCCTCATAAACCCACGAGGTGCTGGCCAATGTCCTTTACACAATAACTGCACCTAAGGCACATCTCCCATTTACACTCAATCTCATTTTCTCATCCTCAGTCCCACACACACACACACACACACACACACACACACACACACACACACTGAGAGATCTTTTGGCTTTGTGCAACATGAGTCATTCATTTGCCAACTGGAAACCATCAGCTAACTGGGTGGAATCGGAGGATTAGCATAATTAAAGCATTCACTCCGGGTGGAAAAAAAAACAGTCATTTGCTAGAATAAATTGCAGTGGAATTCCATATTTCTTCCCTGATTACTATAGCTCCACTGCGGAGCAATTTTCTCCATAGTTACAGTTTCACCCGTCTCATCGCTTTCTTCCTTTCTTTCGTTCTCTTTCTTTCTCCCTCTCTCTCTCTTTCTTTCTTTTTCTCTGTGCATAATGGACCTGCTCTGGGAGGCCTATTGTTCATTTCTGGTAGTGCCATGTGTTCGGAAAGAGAGAGAGAGGATGTTCGTATCCCGTTTCTCCAGTTCCTGTTTCGGGGCGGCCAGTGCTTCCTTTGGTCGCGTTTCAAAAAACATAACGAATTCACTGCATTCTAAGCCCAACACTGTTGTTTTGTTTTTTTTATCGGTCATTTCTTTTCCCTGACAGGATACTATTACAAAAGCACCTTTCATCCCTTCCAGGAGACAAGGACAGAAACAAAAGTCTGACGAGCCGAGAGGAGGACAGTCAAGTATGTCAGTCTGTTAATTATGAGCATTTCTCCTCAACCATTTTTCCCCTTATTATTATTACATGTCCAGATATAATTGTGCTGATGTCAATCATCTCTCAAGAGTTGGAAGGCATGAAAGTGTAATGGTGAAGATCTTTTTTTTGTAAATAAAGACCAGTTTTTCACATGGAATTAGTCTCTGGAGGTAGTGATTATAATTGTAGTTAGTGAGGTAATGGCTATATACTGTTAAATGATCAACATGACCAGGCTAGGCCAAAAGAATCCCCCCAAACCCCCCCAAAAAAATCACAGGACTAGCAGGCTTACTCGGGCTGTAATTCTGCAGTCGAGACGATATTATTGAAGATATCTGAAGAATTTGAGACTTACAAGGCACTGCGTAACAGCCTTCAAATCATCAAATGAAAAATAATACCACTTAGGCCTATACTTATTCAAGTGTAATTAATTATCAATCAATTCATTTTTACATATTTTACTATCTCATGTGTAAGTTTTCTTCAGTCCGATCAGTAAAGTTTCCTACAAGTTACTAACCACACTAACCAAATCAAATCAATCTTAACCTTGCCACTTGCTGTTAGGATATTTCAGAATAATTCCTATAGAGCTGTATTAGCTAGCTAGAATAACTAGCACACTATTAAAATGATTCTACTGGCAACACATTAATAAAAAATCCATTTTGTTGGCTAAAACAGCTGTGGATTGTGCTCTAGTGTATCCCATTTGCTGTGAATGTTACTGTTTTGAATGAGTTAAGCTGATAAGAGAGTATTTTGTGGACACCAGCCAATGATAATAGATAGAAAATAGGCATAATACTTACGTTTACTCCAACATTTTTTGGTTTTCAGTGTTCAGCCCACTGCAGTCTAGCAATTTTGAGGGGACGGCCCAGTGTTCCGAAAGCCAGATATTCCGAAATCTCAAAACTCCGAAATAGTCTCCCTGGCAAAATTTAGAAATATTTTAAGTGGCACACAACACACACAGCATTTAGTTTGTGCAGCGGAGCGGAGACGCTCACCGGGCTATCACGCATATAACTTGTCCTAGGCAATATTTGTTAATTTAGCCTACTCTGGTTTTGAATATGGGGTACCACTCGTGCAAAGGAAATCACCGGCAGATTGTCGCTGGACATTACGCAGATCTTTCAATACATTTATATGTTTATGATTGTGTGATCAATTCATTGGGATGTGCATGTGGGCTATAGTGGTTCACGTGGCTGTGTTCACAATTTCGGAACAGCGGGCTGTCAGAATAATGGGCTTTCAGAACATTGCCATGGAACCCAATTTTTAATGGTCATGAAAATATTATACCCAGTGTCATTGAATATGTTTTTACATAGATTGTAGAGTATTGAGTGATAATAAGTCACAGTTGATGGAACTGGAATTATTGTTATTATTATAGGTAAAGATGTACTGCTCTGTAAGCTCTGATTGTGTACTAGGTCTGTCTCTCACTGAGATCCAATGCAAATGACATGTGACCCTCCCCTCCCCCTCTTCCTGCTAGAGGCCTTGTGTCCTGGCATCATCCCCCCATAGGTGAACCTCTGACTGTAACCCCCACCACCCTTCTCTCACCTAAAAGGGTGTGGCCTCCGGTCCCCTCTCCCTTTGTACTGTAACCTGAATTGTATAAATGCCATTGCATACTGCTATCAGTTTAGACCGTTCTTGAACCAACAGCGAGAGGGGTCTCCATGCTGAAATACAAGCCAACTGAAACTGACTCTGCCTCCGGTCCATTCTTCAACTTTAGCGTGCTTTATTAATATTCTATTACAGTATTGGTGGACTTCAAGTTGCATTGTTTATTTTGTGTCCTTTCATTGTCTCTGCACAATCAACAGTCTGTGAGAAAAAAGTCTTCGTGACATTCCCTCTTTGAATCATGACTAAGTCTGCTAAGCCTGGCTAGTGTATTCATGACAAAAAACACATAAAGCGAGCATGGGAATGTCCAGACGCCTGAATCCGACATTCACACACTCTCAAAGCTCAAGATTGCCAGACCACAATCCCTGCAATAACATGTTCTGGAGACGTCTGCAAACAAACCTTTAGAAAGGCATTCACTAGCAACTGCTTCTTTGTGTAGTGTTGTGTCTTGGCATGGGAAGGAGGGATTATTCTGCCTTTTACTGCTGGAAACAGCTGAACAAATGTAGTGAATTAACATGGATGGCTTGCGTGAGAATAGCCCATCTTTACTGATTTTGTAGAACCTATCCCCCTCTCTGTCTTTCACTCACCCTCTGTTAAAATATGTGTTTGTTCTTCAAGCCCATTGCTTACTTTCTTTATTAAGCCTCTAATGAGCATTCCATTTGGTGGCTATTTAAATCCTACCCTGACTGCTGTGACGGCGGCCAGATTTATTTTTTGTTTAGCTGTGTTCGTTTTCTTCGCCAGTAACCTGCATTGAGTACATAGATTCGAACAGAGAATTCAAATGGAAATGTCACAGACAGTCAGACAGTTACAAGAGTTTTTTAGTAGAGCTCCTGTAGTTCCTGTCCATGTGTAGGAGGCCATTATGAAACTTCCATTACAAACTTTACAACCTACGCATTTGAATATCACTCCACTCGCGCTGTACAGAGCCTGCAGAACATCATGACCTCTCAGCCACTTCAAGGTCAACAGGCTCTTATGTTTCAAATGGAACCAAAAAACATTCAGGCACTTTGCTGAGAGCTGGCCAGAGCATAGGCCTGAGAGAGAGTTCCAGAGAGATTGAGAGGCACGGTGGGAACACACAGAACAGGACCGAACATCCTCAGGACCGCAAAGGTCAGGGAACATGACAACTTTTCTGGGTAAAAAATGCTGAGTTTGGAGACTCGATCAGGAGATCTGTACACTGCTCGAAAAGCGATACCCACACCTGCAACACAGTGACTACACACAGCCCAGGATACAGGAGATAGACCAGCGGATGCTCAAAACTCTTCCGCCCTCCCTATTTGTTTACTTTTTCAAGTGAGTGTCAATCTATTAATTATTCAGGCTTTGAAGAAAGCACTTTATGAAGTTCCAAGGGCGAAATACAGCCAAAGAGGGGGTTAAAACAAGAGGAGGTGGAACTTGTGACTTGGTCACATTTATGGCTTTATGCTGAGCTTTTGAAATGTCATTGTGCGACCCTAGCTCCTAGCACAGGTTCCATATGGTAAATAAACTAAAATGACTGATGACCATGCCATCGCTACAGTACTCTTTCCCAGGGAATACACAAGGGCTCAATTCTAGAGAGTGAGTGAGTGAGCAGAGCTTTGACACCGTCTACTTTAAATGCAATTTCACATCATGCTGGCTTTGCTTGACTTGTGTGCCATTGATGGACTCCATCTTTTTTATTAAGTTTGACTCTGGATTGCAACGTAAGAATAACACATCAGTTAAACACCGTAACCACAGGGGTTTGGGTTTCTGTCCGAGATTAAAACAACCGGCAGCGCAATTCCAGATGGCAGGAAACGCTGAAATGTTAGTGGCACACCCTCAGTTGGCACTCCTTCTCTCATCTCTCTCTTTCTCTGTCACTGCCTCATTGACAATGTCAGCCGCACTCTCTAGATTTAAAGCTGGCTAATCAACTACGCCCACATTACAGTCGCTGGCGTGGACAAATTGGGTTTATTTCAAATGCACCAGCTTCAATCTACTGTACTTGCGTCAGCTAGCCGGGTTGCTTCGCCTGGGATGGAACTGGGTTGACGAAGCCTTGGGGACTTTAAGACTCTGAAGTGGAGTTGGCGCTAACAAGGTCCCTTCAGTTTGATCAAATACTGTAAGTATCCCCAGCCCCCCACCCCATTAAAGAAGCCGTAGCCAGCTCTTGGGTTTTTTCATAACATTTATCCCAGCCGGGCATACAGCTAACGTTCTGGCCAAGCTTCGCACAGAGTTAAACACTGCCCAGTGCGAGGTGGGAAAACAATGGGCAAGACACTGTGTTTGTTCATTATCTTTAATAATAACAAGTTGTATTACTCAAGCCAGGCCAAGCGTAGAGGTGGGTGGCCCCCAATCGAGTGACTCTGCACCACACCAAGGGTGGCTGGCTGAATACCTGACTCCACAACATGGAGTCAAGCCCCCACCTCCAGCCCCGCTTTGTTAAGAAAATTCAGAGGTATGTCTGGGAATAAAACAGGGAAAAGGCAGGTCGCAAGAGAGGATGGATTGGTATAAGGAGAAAACAGACTCTGCCTCTACGCGTGCAAGGCGAGATGGGAAGGTATCTAACAATGTGTGAAGCTCAGATCAAAAGAGTGTGATTTTAATAATATTCAGGAGGTGTGTGTGGGGGGGGGGGGGGGCTCCATCCCTTCAAGCATAAGGCAGGAGACGTGGATAATGATCTGAGTGCTCACACGCTCCATTAGAGGGAAGTGTGTATGCATTATGTTGAGGTTAGTGTAGCTGTGAGTGAGTGAGTGAGTGAGTGAGTGAGTGAGTGAGTGAGTGAGTGAGTGAGTGAGTGAGTGAGTGAGTGAGACACAACTCGCAGTAGACCAGTGCTGGTTGTTTGAACATGGATGTGCACGTCCCAGGGCCCTTCCCACGCCTGGAGCTGATCCTGCCACAACCAACGCCCCTTCCCCTTTCTCTTTCTCCTTCCTTCCTTCTCTCCCTCTTCCTCACTCTCTCTCTTTCTCTCTCTCTCTGTGTGACAAGCCAACCAGCATGGACGGAGCACAGCGCTTGTTTCCTTCCTCCTACCCATTCTTCCTTCTCCTCCTTCCCTCTCTCTCTCTCTCACTCTCTCTCTCTCTTTATCTCTCTCCATGCGACAGGCCAGCCAGTGGGGATCAAGTGCAGCGGTTCAGTACCCCCTCGTCCGGTTGACCCCCCGTCTGCTCACTTTCATATTTAGATTAGTCTGGCACATGTCTGACTGAAGCTTGACAGGCGTACAAACACAAACGCTTCACCACAACGCCTTGTTAGACGAAGCAGCGTGTCTGTGTATGTGTGTGGTGGTGGTGGTGGTGGTGGGGTTATAGCAGCCCTGTATTGCCGTATGTCATTGCAAATTGGCTCAAAATGTTTGTGCCACTATAGCATTTGGCGCACAGCACACACCCTGTTTCTTTTTCTTCATTTATTTCTACAAAAGAAAAGAAATACCTTGACAGAATGTCAGTCTGAGGTCCTCTGATGTACGCTTACAGGAGAGGCATCAAAGAACACGAGGCCCCTGTCTGCAGTGAAACTGGAGCAGTCAAGGAACCATAGCAAATTTGTGGACAGTTGTGAAATTGTGTATGTCAACAGAGACACAGGAACCTTCACTGATATATGGATCTGCTAACCAAACTGGAAATGCAGAAGGATCTTTATCATCAAGAGGAAGATAACAGGCGTAAAAGGCCATTTCCGAGCCGAGCAGCTTTGTTTCCAAGCCCAGCGCCTCGCTTGCAGGTAGACCGGCTTTTAAATCTGTCAACATTTAAAGTCCCTGGCAATAAAATAAATATGCCAGCTACTGCTTTCTGGCAGTGTCAACCACAGTCTCTTTTCATCTCCAATCCCTGACTGTCTCTGTAACCTCACAGAGCTTCCTTCCATTTCAGATTCCTTCACTTCTCTCTCGAGACAGTCAGAGGTCAAGCAAGCCACCCGCACAGAAACCTGTCATGATCAATAACCATGTGACAGATTGGGGACTGACTGACTTTTAGTTTTACAACTTTTCAAGACAGTATTCATTTGGCTGCAACCTAGCACCACATTCTCCCAGGTGGAACCTGCCGGAGTGTCTCGGTGGCAGAGCGGGAAGCCCAGAGTCTCATGTTGAGAAGTGGCTGGAGGAGAAGGCAGGGGGCAGGATACACAGCTAATTAATGTTATATAACAGGTTTGGGCCAAAGCGGTCGCCCCTCATCTACCCCAGAAGGCCAGACCTACCCTCCCTGCCCTGCCATTCTACCACCCTCCCACCCCCAACACACACACACACAGCCTGGCAGCAGTGCTGTAATTAGGCTGACGGCGGCAATTTCCCATCATGCTTGCTGTTTAAGGATCGATACTTAATTACCTCAAAATGCTCTCTTTGCAGCCACACCAGCCCGCAGAAGGGCCAGGGAGCCTCAGCCGCTCCAGAGAGTGAGAAAGGAAAGAACAGGAGAAAATGGAAAAAGAAACAGAGGGACAAAGAAAGATAAGAGTGAGACAGGGCTTCCGGGCGTCTCGTGAAGTGCTTAGCTGCCAAACTTACCCGCTTTTCCAACAACAGCAACACTCACACTGTTACCAACACACACTAATACCACACCACAGCAGCAGCAGTAGTTTCCAACACTCACAGACACAAACACACACACACACTCACACTCACACTCACACTCACACTCACACTCACACTCACACTCACACTCACACTCACACTCACACTCACACCACCTTATGCATTTCTTGTTTCAGCTTCTCTTCACTTGAATAAGAGATTACACTGGTGGCAATTTCCTGGTGAAATATGGGGATTGGTCCTGACCCAGAGTCAGTAAATAGGCCCATAACTCATTAATGGGACTGTTGGAGAGGAGGCCCAGACCTTCATGTTCCTAGCTACATTTTATTCCCTTCCTTCTCACTTCAAAAGGTGTTGCCAAGAACCCTGCCAAGACAGGCCTGAGAGTGTGTTTTAAAGTAAGAGATAAACTGGTATTTAATGAAAGATTAATGTTTTCGTACCCCCGCCCTCTCTCCCTTCTGGGAGAGAACTGGGTCTGTATAGTTTGGAATGTGCAGTAAGAGAACACCTTTTATATGTTAGGGGCAGAGAGTAAAAAAGAAAAACTTGAAAACAAGTAGTTTTATTCATACCATACAGGCCTAATGAAAACCAGAGAGTAAAAGAGGAATTCTGTCTATAGCACTCCAACCTGCAGTCAAGCGGCGGGTCAGTTGGCCACATTTGCATCCGGATATCTAATCTGACTCACAAATGCCCAAGAAGTGAAGGAAAGGAGAGCGGGACATAAATCCATCCACATACTCTGCACGAATGCAATGTCAGACCTGGAACTATTTGCAGGTTTTCTGAGAGAGAGAGAGAGAGAGAGATAGAGAGAGAGAAAGAGAGAGAGAGAGAGAAAGACTCGGAGCACAATCCAGCTGTGGCTTTGCCCTGCGCTTCCCCTGAAACCTAACCTAAACCCCCACAGTCTTCCACCCCGGGCCCCTCCAGTTGAAGCCTGTGGGATTAAAGGTGAAATTAGAGCCTCAAACCAGATTTCATTAAAAGAATAATAATTGACGTTCTTTGTTCCTTTGGTTTCGCCAGTCTATTTTTCTTCCCTCAAAAAAATGCTTCCCTCTATCCCACTGTGTAAACAGGGGGGGGGCACATTTCGCTTAAAACGAGGCAGCAGGAGAAAAAAAATAAACAAACTTAACAACCACATCTATTTAAACAAGTGTATGTGGTGTTGTGGGCACTGGAAATGTATTCCCACCACTGGCTAATGAAAGGAAAAGGATTATGCTATGCCTCCATTCCGTAGTTTTGATTACAACCGCCCGCACCTCAAAAACTACCGGAGCCGAGCGAACTGACTAAACGTCAGCAACAAGGGTTTGTGGGTCTGGTGAATGGGCCTGCTGATATCTGCTGCTATAATAGTGTTGGACTGTAAGGCAAGAGTCCCATAGAGTGAGGTTGTTAACTCGATAATCAATGCATTCTGTAACATCCCCTTCTGCTGTAAATATTGAAGAGGCTCGTGTTTCTGCTGACCTGGCCTTTGTCACCTAATAGCTAAAGTAGAAAGCCCACTTGCAGAGACAGCCCTGAAAGAAGACCTTGAGAGGTACATGTGTCTTCCTCCACACACTAAAGCAATACTAATGCATATTCATTTCTCTTTCTGGTTTGCTTTAAGGTCCCCCCTAGTGTTTATAATATCAACCTTTCAAGGCTGTGGCAGAACAATACTGTAACAAAAGTCACTTCGTCTTCTAGCTTTTTGCAAAAAATTATAAAAAGCAGAATAGTATGTATAGGTCAGGCACTTCAGCTCCACTTCAGGCACTCACATTGGCTATTCACACTTGCCAGATATCCAATGTAAAGGTCAAAATCAAGCTGCAAACAGCGGCCTGTATGAGCTGGGAATTTTAAAATCACTTCACCATGGTGGTGGGGCGGGGGGCGGGGGGGTGTTTGAGCAACCTTTGACGCACACAGATGTAAGGCTTCTCAGGCGAGGTTTCTATTTTGCTTTATCAAATGCAATACTACAGACGCCAAGACAACCTGAAAACAGGAGTCCATTGGGTGAAAAAAAAAAAAACTGAAAACAAATGATGCCAACATGGGAGCAGGTCCCTCTTCCCCCTGCCAGTCAAACTCGCTGTCTGCACACACACACACACCAGCCAGCTAGCTTCCTCCATCTTTCTCTTTCCCCGTTTGCCGATCCACCATCTGGCTCTTCGAGGTTTGGATGTCTCTTGGGTAAGGTGAGATCGGCAGAGGTGGAATGGACCTGGTGGTGGTGGTGGTGGTGGTGGTGGGGAGGGGTCTCTCACTAAGCCCAAATCCCCAGGATGCTTAGCTGCGATTTGTCAGAGCCCAGGAGGAGAGGGGGAAAGGCCATGGGGGTTTCTCTGGGAACTAGACATGAACACATACACACAGAAAGCATTCACAGCTACATACACAACAAATACCCACACGTAACACACCCATGCCCACACACACAAGACTGAGGTTGGTCTTCAGTAAGGAAAAGGTCACCAGGGCTGAGATTGCCTGTGGCAAACTCTAAATATGTGCAGCAGAAACTGAAAGGAAAGCTGGCACCACATGTTGCCTCATCTCACGTGTATCTGGGGATAGCTCTAAATAGGATTTTTCACTGTTCACCACCGATACATCTCTCACTGATACACGACCCTTCACTCGGAACATAAATCTTCGGCGTTGGTGCAGTACGCTCGCATGGTTCTAATTGGCTGTCAAAGTCATCTGACCTCTACCCTCCGTGCCAAAGGATGCTTTGCTGCTTGAAGGACGGCTTCAAAAAGAGTGGTGTGTTCTGTTTTTTGATACTGTGCTTTATAAGACACATGGCACTGCTCCATTGGATTATCATGCTTTCAGTAGCCACGTTAGTAAGTGGTGCACGTAGTTGCCTTTAAAATTGCAGTCCTGGCTCTGTAAAATGGAAACAAACATAGTGGCTTGGGCCGAGCCATAAACAATAATACCAAATACTAGCGATTCAGGATCACAAAAGGGAGGATTTTAATTTGATTGGCTGTTGAGCTCAAATATAAACAACCTTTTGCGAAAAACCGAATCGCAGACTGCATCTTTAAGCGAGTGTGGTATAACAGACTGCACTTTACATATTCTAATGAAGCCATTACAGGTTAATATCATGTCTTCCTAGAAGCCCTAATAGTTCTTCTACCTGGGTGTCACCGTGCCCTGACAAGAGTGCGCAATGTAATAAAGCAAGCGCAGATAATTGCGTTTTATTCCAGGAGTCATCAAGTCATCACCAGCCCCTGGAGCTTGGGTCCATAAGTGTGTGTGCGTTTAACGTGCCTTTCTGGGGTTTTTCTCAACACGGCCGAGGCAGTGTGGAATGTGAAAGGGCATCTGCTTTACTTCTGTTTCTTTTTCCCCCCCACACCGTCCATTTGGCAACGCAAGTGTTGGAGCAAGCGAGCCGTGCAGAGCGATCTCATTCGTCCTTCCATTAGTGACTCTTCTTGACTTCCACCGAATCCGTGAGTCATTCACGAGAAATCAGTCGGCCAGGCGGGAAGGAGAACTGACCAGTGGGTTTTGCCCCTCATACAGAAACACACACACACACAGACACACACACATACTTATTACAGAGCGACTTTCCCATTAGTTTACCTTTCAGCAGTGGGTAATAAACTCAGCTTGCACTTGTCTACCAACTCTAAAAGGCTCAAGTAAAGAGCCTCATAAAGACACGACTTAATGGACTCATGCAGACAGTGCCTTCAACGGACAAGCTACTCCCGTTAAATGAGCAATAGAAAACAATGTCCAGTAAAAATGTAAGTAAAGGCTGACCAACAGTAAACGCTGACCATCTCATCTCGTAATGTCAGTGATGAATGGGTTTAAAGTGGGGTCACCACCAAGCTCATCTTGCCAAGAAATAGCACTGACTGGCAGATGAAACAAACAAAATGGCTTAGCGCCAAATCAGTTAGCGAGCCATGAATTCTCACTGTTCTGCAGGGTTGCCGGTGGTTTGAAGAAGGTTAACCCACTGTGGGTGCTCTTCCCTGCACCTGGAGGTCCTGGCACCGCTTCAATGCATAGCCTGTGTATGATACTCCTCAAAGTGGCGATTTATCACAATAAATGGTTGTGGACAGCTGCAGATTAATGGCTATAACCCTGGCTATATGAGTAGAGGGTGAGTCTGAGCACTGAGTCTCTCAGTATTTCTCTTGCGCTTCCAGGCCAAGTCAGATCAAAGCCTCTTAAAGAGTGGCATGCCTAAAATTACCTCATGGATAATCAGCTAATGGGGATGGTTCACATCCAGAAGCCCACCTTGACAGGGAGTACTAAACACAACAGCCAGGGGGCCCGCTCGTGCTCTCCGCCGATAATAAAGATGCTGATGGTGATGATGATGATTATGATGAAGATGCCCTCGTAAAAGGTCACAGTGGAGAGCCTCGTGAGCAAAGTGGGGCCAGCATCAGCGGTGGCCCTCTGATCAGATAAACAACAACGATTACAGAGGAACATCAGAACAGCCTCTGGCGTTAGACACGAGGCTGATTAGAGGAGGATGCATCCACAGACAGAGCCCAGAAAGACAGAGAAGGAAAGAGAAAGAGAAACAGAGAGAGGGAGAGACAGAAAAAATAGAGAAAGAAAGACAGAGAAAGGGAGACAGCGAGAAGATAGAGTAGACGCTAATGTTTAAAACCCCTTTATTGAACCATGATGTGGATCAAGGACACCTACAATGCTACTATGTAGCCAAACACCCTAACGACAGAAAAAAAAGAGAGAGAAAGGTAGAGAAATAGGAAGAGAGAGAAAGAGAGAGCAGGCTAGAGATAAATAAATCACAAGCCGTGCCGCCTGGCATGGGAAGAGAGAAAAGGAATTTGCATGCCATTAACAAAAATGAGAGAGAGCACAAAAAAGGAAAAGAGCTGCATTTCTCCTGCATCTGCAGATCATTATTCACAGCAATGGCAATTCGCCCTCCACTTATAGAGACATTGCTTATTTCTGTTTGCCCTTAAAGCAATTAAGCATTGATGGGCCTGCTCACTTTGTGTGCATGCGTGAGCGTGTGTGTGTGTGTGTGTGTGAGCGTGTGTGTGTGTGTGTGTGTGTGTGTGTGTGTGAGGAAGGGAGGAAGATAAATTAGAGGGGAAGGGGGATGCATCGCCCCAGACACACTCCAAACATGACGCTCTCCTCTCCCACTACAAGCCCCCTGCCCATAAAACAGCCCGCAGCTGATTGTTTTGGCTTTGGAGATAAATCCTTTTGAGTGGGAATGAGGATATAGAGCAAAGAGTGGGAGAGAGAGGTGGTGAATGAATGAGAGAAACAGGGGGAAAGAGGGAGAGAGAGAGAAAGAAAGAGAGAGATCAGAGGGAGGAGGGAAGGCGAACACAAGTGGAAAGAGAGAGAGAGGGAAACATAAAGAGAACATGTGAGAACACTGAACAGCTTTGAACCATGGAGTCACCCTTTTAAAAAACGCTGAGCTACTGTCACCCCGAATATTAAGCAACCTTTCTAACAATAGGTAGCGCTGCAATTATTTATCCTCAACAACCTCTGAGTACCTGGCCTATCCGTGAACCGGCATAATAATCATGCAAGCTGCCGGCATTACACTTAAACACTTCACAGCTTAGCTTACATAAAAAAGGAATCTGCACTGAAAGTGCCCTCATTTCATTTCAGCCTTGGAGACTCAAAGCTGGTTGTTGCCTACAAATTACCTAATGACACAAGAGAAAAGTCATACAGAAGACAGAAGATTTTATCCTCTCACATTATACCGTAAAAGCAATAAAAAACCTTGTATGAAAAAGTTAATTTCTCCCAACCATATCTTTTTGTGTCATACCATTTGCCATTCGTCCAATGGTGTCCAGATGGTCAGACTGGCTTGTCAGAGTTTCCCCATTGTGCCGGAGAGATCTTTGACACATTGTTTGTGATTATTGGGGCGATTTGGTGATTAGGGCCACATAATCTGATTATGCGGAGCACAGGGAGACACGGATAGTGGGTCCCTCTTCCACAGTCACAGCCACAAGCAACAGGGACAGTGACAGACTGAAAAGCAACAAACATCTTAACCTGCCAAAGGGCAATTCTCTTTCAATTAGCCACTAAATTGGGGATCACTTTAGCCCCTTGTTATCTTTCAACTGTGTCTCACCCATCTGCTCTCCAGTTGGAGTGATTTGATTTTTATTTTTTTTGTAAATGCAATTCCACTCAATCTACCCATTTCCACAGAACAATCCAATTTATTTCAAAGCTCTAATGGCCAACAAAATGTCTCACTAACCTTGCTCAAGCTGCTAAGACTGGCATGCTTGGCAAAAGCTTGGATAAACTGATGTACAAACCCCAGGTACACAGGGCGTCTCAAACGAGATATTGCAAAACAGTAGTGGTGATTAGGGCCAATAGACTGGCCTGCGCTAAATCTGTGGCTGTAAACTGTTTAATTATCAATGTTGGAATACTAAATGCTCTCGGTGCGTGCGGGTATGTGTGCTTTCGTGTCTATGTATGACTGCGTGTGTCTCTTTGTGCGTGCGTGTGTTATGTATATGGGAGAGCTATAGAGAGAATTTAAAATAGAAAACGCGACTTTGCATGTTAAGTACTGAACTGGGAGTCAGGCAAATCTCTGCGCGGTTATAAACACACAGGTTCTGCTTTGGCAATACATTAACATCCAGTCAAGAGCCATCTGTCAACCGGGGTGTTTTTCCATTGAAAATGTTAGGTGCGATTTGCCAGGCTACAAATAACATCATTCGGGTGTACCAAAGGGTGTCGAACCTGCTTCTTTTGGACTAGTAATGATTATGATTTTTTTTTCACCAGAAAAAAAACCCGACTAAGTCTTGTGTTTTTTTTGTATCCATGTGTACACACCCAAGTATCGTAGCCATTCTCTCTGTTGAGAAGGCTTGCTCACAGAATTTTGCAACATAACTATAACTCGATTCCAAGTATGTGAGTATTTTGTCCAGTTTGGCTTAGAATGTTTAAACCTCACTGACAGCGTACCAGATCAGATAACGTTAACTGGTTAATACAAAGAAAACCAATGAGTTTCACTAGACAACCAAACTTGACATTATAATTCAAAATTCAAAATAAATTACTAGCCGTGCGTTACAGGGCAACATAGGTCAATTTTGAGCCCGTTCCTCGACATCGCCGCTTTGCACCGTAGATTGACAAAAAGAGCATCCTTAGAGAAATGCGAATACCTTGGCAGGTAAATTGTAAGTTTCACATTATCCACGTGTGCGAATTCTCGCCCCCCAAAAAACACAACAGCACAAGAGAGAGGACCGCTTCATGAAAACGTACATGAAAACCAGCGGCAAAAACACCCTCCACTCAGAGAAAATTAAAACACCTTTACACATCACACAGATAAATCCAAGCATTTACCTTCCACTGCAGCCACCGTAGTGATTACACACAAAATCGTCAACAAATCCACTGTCATGGCAAAAGTATATTCTCCGCTCTCTCTCCTCGTATGGAAAACCAATACGGCGTGCACGCAAAATCCTCCAGTTGTCACAGAGCAGTATTCCGGTTCAGAGCGTTGTGCCACATTTCAAGCCGTAGTAAATAGTGTGTGAGAACCAGTGTGGGAACAGAAGCGGAGCTCGCGGTGGACGTGGGCGGGGGGATTCAGAGGACCCCCATATCTCTCCTTCGCCAATCACGAAATGAACACTGAAAATCGCTAACCAATCGTAGATGTGCTACTCCTCCCACAAGCATAGTTAGTCAAAACAGAAAAACTTTTCACTCGAACTGTGTCGCTCGCTTTGGGAAGGGCAAGAGCGCCGACACGTGGACAAGCCTTGATATTACATTAGCCATAATCCATAACCTCATCTTCAACACCTTTTACGACATCATGCTGGAACTGATAATAATAATAATAACGTGATGACACGTGGATCGGTGGCACGGTGGCTCAGGTGCTTGCACTGCCGCCTCACAGCAAGAAGGTCATGGGTTCCCACATGGGGTGCTGTTGGCTCTGGGGGGCAGGTCCTTCCCAGACCTTCAGTGCTCAGGTGGGCTATCTCCTAGGCCTGTCTGTGTGGAGTTTGCATGTTCTCCCTGTGTTCACAAGGGGTTTTCACTAAGAACCCCAACAGAAGAACATGCAAAAGAACAGGACACTTTCCTGTCCATCCCAAGATGGACAGCTCACTTCACTTGGTCCCCAGGCGCTTACAAGCTGCCCTGTGCTCCTGGAGGAAGGACAGTCCAGGATGGGAAAATGCAGAGAATAAATTCAGCGACCTCAGGCCTGCGTGTGTGTGTGTGTGTGTGTGTGTGTGTGTGTGTGTGTGTGTGTGTGTCGCCATTCAAATCTGACAATTATTATTACAATTATGAGTACAATTACATTAGTGACCAAAGGCTGAACATTTTTAATACTAATACAGACAAATCAAATTCTAGGTTCTCAAAAGGGTTAAGTATTTGTTGTGTGGGATTTCTGTTTAATTATGTGCAACATTTGACAGCACTTGCTATATCAGTAGGACTATAACTCAAAAGAAGTAGTTGCACTATGTTCAGTCATTACTATTGACAACTATTCAGAAAGCGTACTTACAATAAAGAAAAACAACTAGCACTGACGGGGAATGTGCTAATTGTGTTAATGGACCTCCCTTTAGTGAAAAATCTAGACCAGGCTTTGCAGAGCTGCTCAGGTTAATTGGTTTTACTTAACTGGCAGATTTCGTAACTTGATTATCAGGTGAACTGGATTGCATGTATTATGCATGCATTACGTAGTAGCAGATAAACACGGCTCTTGAGGACCCAATTAGCGGTGTCACTTAACTGGTCATTAAAATGCACCCCAACAACACAGGGAGATGCTGTCCTCCATCTCTGGCCATTATGCACACTCCCTACTTAAACTCTTGATCACATGAATGTGAGCATGCTGAAGTTGTGGGTCAACCTTATTATCTGTGTCGCATTACAGGCAAGCCATTATCGTCCCTACCGTGCCAGCTAACACAAAGGACATTCATTAATGATATTTAACAGGCTGCACACATAATGTAACTCCACTCAATGACCCTTCTTTCCCTCTCCTCCATCAGTCTCTTTTTCTCTCTGGGAGTAGCCACTGGAACAGATGGATGGCACACAGTACATACAGGGGGAACAGGTGATGCTGTCCTGCAGACCAGGGCCTGATTTGTGCTTATCAACAAAAAGTGTCACAGCCACCATACCTGTCTGCCTTCTCCCAGTGCATCCTCGCCTGTTGTGCGTCCAGCATCCAAAAATCTGCCCAACGACACCCGATAATGCTCGTCTCCCGGACCTTACTACACCTCTCATCCCTCTTTATTTTTGTCTACTTCTCCTCTTCGCACCTTATCTCACCTCATATCCTGTGCTCCAGATTGGAAAGAAAATCCAATTCTGACTCCATATCCTGGCTGTCCACCACACAAACCACTGTGACATGGAGCAGGACTCATTGTTCAGCTCCCACAACACAGAATAACATCAGGTGATGCTAGCTTCCAATCTCTTTTTTTCCCGGCTAAATCAAATCTCTGAAGGTTTCTTTTCCGCATGAGAAGATACATGTAAACATGTCACTATTGCAGATTGAGATAGAAGACCAGGTTACCACATCAAACTCATACCTTTTGGAGTGGGTGTATTTTTCCTCACTCAACACAACACATATAAGGCTCGGTCTGGTGTGGGCTTTTCCCCATTAAACAAAGTCTTGTGGATGCCATGAGATCCCCCAATTAATGCACTGGTTGACTCTCAGGTTAATTTATTTTCTTTCTAAAGCCCTTGGTGATAGACTTAAATTAACCTTCCAATGGTACTCCAGAAGAAATGACAGAAGTATGTTAATTAGGAGCTTTCCTCTCCATACACCCCCTGTCTCAGCTGAATTGGTCAATCAGTGTTAAACCCCTAATAAAGCCATCAAGTCTATGTTAAATGGCTAATATATATATAGGTTTATTATAGCTAATGGCAGGTCTGAGGAAGGCTTATCACCCCCCCCCCCCCCCCCCCCCCCCCCTAAAAATAACGGCCCCAATAGCTGTGCCCATTAAGCCTGGCGTTAACTCTCCAATAACATAAGCAACAGGAGAGGAAAGAGGCACAAATTACCACCGAAAAGTCCTTAAGAGCCACAGAAGTGGGGCACAGCACACAAAAAAACAGATAGATAAAAATAAATAAATAAATCAGTGAAGTGTAATGCCTGAAGAGCATCCCTCGGTGGCTTCCGCCTGCAATCTCGAGCCGCATTTTTCATTTTTAATGGTGTGGTGTGAAACAGTTGGGGGTTGCTGGGGGTTGCATGGCCCTGCTGAACGGTGGATTTACGAGGTGCTCTAACCCCCCCCCCCCACACACACACACACACACACACACACCTCCACCTCCTCCAGCACCACTGCCCCCGCCACATCCAACCTCCTGATCTTATTTGTCATGTCCCAGCTTTCTGCACAGGCGAGGCGCCCTCTGACCCCGGGGTCATCTCTTGAGAAGGACTGCATCCCAAACCAATCAATTCCCTTTTTCTGTGCACACCTCTGAGAGAGGCACAGTGAGAGAGGGGACCTATAGGAGCAGTACTGTATCAGTGCAGCTACAGTATATCCACCCCACCCCACCCCCCTTTCACAAACACACACACTCAGAACAGCCACTTCACAGAGAATGACCATCCGTCGGCCACAATGCCAAACGAGCCTCCAGCTGAGTCTCATCAAGGCATGCATGTACTGGCTTACTCATGTCCACTATAGCAAGCTGGAGGGGGAGAGTTACTTCTGAGCAAATGCATCAGTACAGTTGTGGGTTGCTTTCGGCACACAATGGAGGGGGCACTTTAGTGTAAATGTTTTTCTTGATATATTACAACAGGAGTGGTCAGACGTGTGAATACAGAGGCTAGCACAATAATATGATTACCTGCCCAAGGTTCTGATGTGATGGTGTCGACCATTACAAAACAAACAAGGACTTAGTTATGTGATACTCTCAAGCAATGGGAAATATAATAACCCCAGATCTACCTTACAGAGCGGTTAAATAAGCATGTCTCTTCACAACCATCCATACATTCATCCATCTATTGTAAAGGGTTTGGAATAATAGTCAGTGAATGAAAAATAATTAATCCCTAACAAATAGAGCAACTACACTGACTTATTTCCAGTTCAGTTATAAACAAATATATGAGTTTCATTTAATTTTATATTATATTAACTTAGGTTCTATTTTCTTAATATCTAATTTATTTGCGAATACAATGTACTTTTGATATTAGCACACACTGTTACAAGATGTAGCCTACTTCAGCTTCTAGTAATAGCACACTGTTTGCGTAACGTATATGACTTTATTACTTATATGCTAATGAGGATCTAATACGATGTGTGACATTAACACAGACTCATATCAGCCAATGACTTGTGTATTTGTGCAGGGTAGACAGGGCGATTATCATGTCCGTGAAGGTGAAGGTCCACATCTCACGACAAGACACAAGAACGCAGTGACCTTTCCATCTCCATGCCTTAGTTATCCACATCGTTTATAAATGTCAGCATTCCTCAACATCCATTTGATTTTTTTCTCTCAATACAAACGATTGTTGCAAGTTTAGAGAGTGAAGGGATAACGTATACTCTGCTGTTCAGCGGAGCAGTCTTGTTTCGTCGTGAAGGGATTTATTTTCTGATACCAGCTTATGATAAAAATGGAGGCATGAAAATGAAATATCCTACTCAATAAAAACAAACACATACACACACCAACATTGGCGCGCACACACACACACACACACACACACACACACACACACCACACGCACACAAACACACACATGCAAACACACACACACAGCATAGTCCCCTGGGGGGACAGGATGGCTATTACGACCTGTGCTAGATCATGTCTTCATTCATCTTGCCCTGCCATGTGGCTCCGCAGTCATTCCAGGGATGTCTTAACAAGAGATGAGTGCAGATGGGTTTGCACAGGACATCTAGAAAAATAGCAAACATCACTGCCCCTCTTCTCATCACAACCCCCGAGGCCAAGGGCTAGAAACACGACTCCTGCAAAGGTGCGCAGAGTTCAGAGATCAAAAATACAACATTGCAAAAGACTCATTCCTTAGCCATTCAAACACTAAGCTATTGCTACTTTGTATGGTAAAGTTGGATTGCATAAAGCATTTCATAGAGACGCTACACTGGCTCATTTTCTGGGTGTGTATACTCCAATGCTGCCCTCTTAAGAATATGCTGACAGTGATCATTCAGGGCCATGGCTCCCACATTCTCCCAGGGGCCTTACAGAATTACAATTTTATCCTGCGGCCAGTCTGCCTCCTCTTGACACTATGTTCTACTGCCTTGGCCTATCAACTATGGCTGTGCCTGCCAGGCACTAAAAATCATATTAATAATACAGCAGTTTTCTTAGACATAGTGGACAGACAAAGAGTCACGAAAGCTATGTGAGGGGCTGCTAAATGTAGGCACCCTATTAATTGACCTGTCACTGGTGCCGTGAATGATGTTTCCTGTTCACTCGCTTTCTCTCCCTCCTTTCCTCCCTTCCTCAATCACCGTTTCTCTCTCTCTCTCTCTCTCTCTGTCTTTTTCAATTACTCTTTCTTCCTCGCTCTCTCTCTCTTTTTTCTCCTTGTCCTCGGCTGTCTGTGGTCTTCACACAGGCTCCCCTCCAGCTGTCACGGTGAGCTGCCAGTCCGCTGACCACCTCCACCCAGCCGTCGGCAGCCCTTTCAGGGAGCTCAGAGCCGGACTAGACTGCAATAGGGAGCCCTTGAGAGAAGGGAGACAGTTCATTATAAAGGTGAAGGAAAGAAGACATTGTTTTTTCCCCATTTAATGGAATGTGCTTAACCTCTTCCTTTTGGCTTATGAATGAATAGGGATGCTCTCGACTTATACATTTGCCACAATTATGTCCACAGGGACTCACTGGATACATTTTAATGGATGGTGTGACAGATAAGGAGACAGAAGTGGGGGAAGAGAGGAAGACGGAGACAAAAGGGAAATCATGGAAGAAAGGAGGGAAAAGAGATTTTTCAAAAATGATTTGCATCTCCCCCTCTCATGCTCGGTTGCCATAGTTATTCCCTTTGCTGCTTGAGTATCGGAGATTGATTAATAAGTAATTAGCCAACTTTGCTTCACGTGTTGTGTTTTCCCAGGTAGTCAGTCTACAGAGAGGAAACACAAGTGAACCTCGGTCTGATTCCAAATTAATAACAACATCATTCACTGTAAAGACTGTTATTGATCACATATCTCTTTTGCAAAGCTATGATAGACGGCACAACGGAGCTCTGATCTCCATCCAGCTGAGCCTTATTGCAGAGGAGCCCACATTCACAGGAAGAGCACAATAAATCTGGGTCTAAAAGCGACGCCGTCTGCTAGCGCTGTCCGCTATTAACACTGAGAGGGAGATAGATGGAGACATTTGTCACAAAAGCACAAAGAAGTGTGATTAATAATTCACATTCTATAATTAAATGCATTAACATTTTATAATTAAAGACATTTACCACTTTCAGGGTTAATTGGGGTGCCATCCACCTCAGAAAGTTGAGCATGTAAAGTATTCCAGGCAGACTCAGACTACTGTCTTTTAATTGGGCCTTGAGGAAAGGAACACTGAGAGTTTGAAGATGCTGAGGTTAAATGACGATAACGCAGAGAATCACAATAGATCTCATAAACGCGACATGCATCAAAGTAACAGAGTTGGATTAATAAGTCATAACTGGGTTACCGTCTTCAACATTCATTCGATGTAAGTTCACGAACCTGCTGCTATAAACGAAGATCCTGCACAACACACACCAGCCAGGCAGTCCACCTCCAAACCTCCACTTTGTTCATTATCTGATTTGGCAAACAGATAAAGCTCTCTTGGTGATAACAGCTCAGTGATTCCATCACTTTCTCCTGCCGAAAATGTTTCACAGGCAAGTGACAAGACTGTTAGTCACCCAGGGCATCTTCAAACAGTGTCTTACAAGGGCAGCACATCAACTGTAACTCAACAGTGGGAGTTCCACTAAAGTAATTCTCTGTCAGAGCTACCAGGCCTCCTGTGGTATAGGGCTGACACTTCCATTGTCACAGGCAGAGAAGAAGAACGAGCATTTATACAAACAAATCAGCCGGAGAGAGAGATTACTTTCCCTGCGTAAGGTTGTTCCATTACCATATACCATCTATTGGAATAATAGTCAATTACAATATCATTAGGTTGAATAGGACTGCTGTCATGAATGCTAAATGTGTTTCTGGAGAGACCTTGAAGCAGAGATTGTCGAGCATATTTTACAACTGTATGCTCACCGACTAAATTTATAATGGTGGTTAAGGTCCGTAATGAAACTGCTGAATCATAGCTGAAAGCATAATGTAAAACAAGCCTTTATAGTCTTTCATCCCGTATGCTGTATCACTGTCCTGTTTAACAGCTGATTGATAACGTAATTACATTTCAATTTCCCCCCAAAAATATAAGTGATCATGAACAAAACTCAAAACGCTGTTCAGTACAAAGCTTCACAGTTTTCAATTCACACTTAACAGTGTTTTTTTCATTCTCCTTTCTAATTTGTACTTTTGTTGGATATGTGGATATTCCATACAGTCTTATGTGGAGTTGCATTCAGCTCAGAGACAACATCATACTTACAAACCATTTTGCAGCCCCCAAAAACACACACACACACACACACACACACACACACACACACACACAAACACAAAGACATAGAGAGAGAGACCCCTAGGTGTCAGATGTAACCTTTTCCAGTGAATACCTCTTACCATGCAAAAGGGCAAGCTCTGTGTCAATAAATACCCCCCACACCCCCAAATGGCAATCACCTGATCCTCCAGTAAAATCTAACCATGTTGATGCGCAAAGAATTGCAGCACAAAAAAAATCCTACTGCAAATGTCAAGGTCTTTGTGTGTTTTCCCAAAGGCCTAGACTTAAGGTAAATCATACCCCCATCAGTCTTAGACCGATCTGCTCGACTATAGACGTGCTATAATAAATCGGTTGCCATTCGTGTGTGACAACAAATCACCTCAAACTCCAGTGGATTAGTCTGGTGTTGCCAACCCCTTTTTCGGCGTGTTTAATGTAGCCTGGAAACATTCCAATGGAAATTTAAATAATTGGATCAATGTTATGAATTTAAAGTAGACTGCTTTTGGAACATCTGACCACTCATGCAATATCACAGCACGTTTAAATGCTTTAATGTCTTTAATGACTACTTGTAGTATGTGGAAAGCAAGGAAAGTGGCAAATTTCATCTCTTCAAATGCCAGCATTCCACAAGTGGACCAATACCACAGATGCATTCAGCAGCGAATACCACAAAGATGAAATGATTGATCTGAACATGTCATCACTGGCTGGGATGGCGATGAGCAGTGGGGGGGATGAGACTCATAGGGAGATTCTCACCCCCAAATTGGAAAGGATGCTGTTTACAGAAGAAAAAATCTGATATTGTTGTGAAGGGCTGTTAGTATCCCCGCAACCAGCTTTCTCACCTAGCCTCAGTTGCGGATCCTATTACTTGCCAATTTCCAAGTCAATGATTTTTAATTTGTGCCATATTCCCTGGCTCCCGCGCTTGTTGAAGGAGTGATGGATGGCCTGTCTGGGAGCAAGTGGTGGGTGGGGGGCAAGGAGGAGAGGGTGGAAAGAGAGAGGAGAGGGTTCGGGGGTAAAGTTCCTCCTTCCTCACAAAACAGTTGTTCTGAGGAGCCAGTGATCCATGATCTGTTGACAGGTAGCTGATTACTGACACCAGGGTAGGGGAACCAACGGGGTGGGTGAAGGGGTGGTGGGCCTTTTCAATGCCTCTGAGGGGGCTGTATATATTCAGAAAAGAAAAACGGTTCATTAGAGAATGTAAGGGCCAAGTATAGGAGCTTGGCAGGGTAAGCTTAGCCTGTTGCTCAGATTCTGTTTGTTGGGTGGCAATCCACGACATTTAGACACCTCTCTTCTTCTCTCTTTTGCTCTCTCTCTTTTTCTCTCTCTGTCTCTCTCTCTGTCTCTCACACACACACACACACACACACACACACACACACACACACACACACACACACACACACACACACACACACACACACACACACAGAGAGAAGTACATAACATCAAACACACAAACGCATCACATTACACACACACACACACACACACAAAATCATCATGACTGTGTTTGATAATAGTCTTGAATCATATGGAAGAGTCAGGACACACAAGACAAGAGGGAGGGAGAATTCACTGCTTCAGTCACAGACAAACCAATTATTCTGTCTGCCAATTACTAGCAGACTCCACCACAGACGTTCAGCCAACCTGCCTGTGCCGTGTGTCTGAGATGCCTAAAGTCATCTCCAGAGTTTTAGTAACCACAGCAACTGCTGCTTGTGAAATTGTAAATCTTTTCAGAATCCAGAAGATCAAGCGGGGGGGGGGGGGGGGGGGGGGGGGGAGGGGGGGGGGGGGGGTTAATGAGACTTAATCTGAATTTGGCTCATGGGGTTTATTATCTTGCAACAGTGGTAGCTGACTGTGAACCTGCATGCAGACAACCCTCCAATCAGGTAAGGATATATATATATACACACACACACACATACGATCTGCTCGACTATGGAGTTCATATATTACACACTACAAACCAGAGAACAAAGCCATTTTGACTACTATTACTATATATTATTTATGTCTTTGTTGACTGACTGGCGTCACTGTTTCCTTAGTAACGGGTTATGGGACTCCAAGCAAACAACAGACAGAGCACTTGTTCCGAATCTTCTTGACCGAATGATTTAAGTTGTAGCAAAGATACAGGGAGATGCTTTGCAAAAATACTAAAAATGCCCTTTTAAAATATGTATCTGTCCGTTACAACTTAATTGTCTTTGCCATTTTATTATTTTGACCAACGGGTTAATAACGTTGATATCAGCTACTTCCAGGACTTTCTACGTCACCGTAATGCAGAACAGTATATGAAAGATTTAGCCTGAAATTGGTAGGAGTCAGCGCTGAGGTGAGATGGCGGAGATCAACGCTGTGTGTGCGCCTATGGTGGTGCATCAGGAAGACGTAAGCGAGAATGTCTCAGCACAGCGGAAACGGCAAAATATGCTGGAACCAGTGTGTATCTTTCCTTAAAGTTAAGTTGTCCTCTCTGAGGCATATCATATTTTCTTTTGTCTTTTGATATACCCTTCACCATAGACCACTTAGGCTACGCCTGTTTTGGTGAAACATTTAACCGATTTGACAGACTCAACAATATAAACAAATAGCTCATAGATCGCTAATCCTTATGTTCCTTAAGTGTATGTCCTTAACTGTTGTGTGACAGCATGTCTAATAGGGTCTATAAGTGAACTCAGTGACCGCATCTCTTCACTCCCCCTCCTGCCAAAGATGGGATATACAGATACACGGGTGAGCAATCTTTCAAAGAGACTCGTAGAATAAAACAAAAAAACTGTTAAATACGATATAAAATAACCTTCTAGTTTTCTTTTCCAGACTTTAAGTCTATCATAGACTCTGACTTGTCATGTCAGTCAGCACCATCTTTAGACAGATTTGGCTGCTCTTGAAACATTCACAGGGAGGAACAAAGCCTCACTCTCATGAGATAATACATCCATGCCATGCCTCTCTCCCTCTCTCTTTCTGTCTTTCTTTCTCCTTGCTTCACGCATAACATGAATCATCATCATTTTTAAATGTAAACATGACAGCCCCAAAGCATCATCTCCGTGTCTTATCTTGTTTGCATAGCTTTTTAAATTCAGTAGGCTACTGATTTAAAAAGAAGCTTCAGTATTCCCCATGATATTGATAGAATCATCATCACTGCCTTTGAAATATCCACAGCATCCGTACAACTGTGTAGTAGTCAAAATTGCTTTGTTCTCTGTAGTGTATAACATATAGGAACTCCATGTATGTGTAGGTGCACTTGTCCTCGCCCTTATCTTATGCCATTTTACTGATGCAATTATTATGATGATTATTGTTGTTGTTGTTATCACATGCTTATAATATTAACATGTTTTTCATGGTTCAAGGGCCCTAAACACAAAGAGTCAAAAGAGGCCAGCCAGCTCATCTTCACACCTCAAGGTGAGAAGAGAGCAGTAGCAGGTTGTGTTTGAGGCCTACATTTACCTTCAGCGGATCAGGACCTCAGATGGCTAGTTTGGGACTTAGCCTTTTAGACACAGCGGGAGTAGTGCATCTCACTTTCTCTCTCTCCCTCCCTCCCTCCCTCCCTTCCTTTCCCTCTTTCTCTCTTTCGTTGTTTTGTTTTCTCAGACAGGCAGGATAAGTTGTCGAGATGTGCCCGCCATAGCTCTCAGCAGGTGTCCCCTCCGCCTCCTCAGTCAAGCCAGAGCAGGAGCAACGTATCGACCGATAAGGTGAGAGGTGACGCAACAGTTTGGAGGTGGATTAAGACGAGAAGGGATTTAGAGCGTGGGCAAAGAAATACCCAGTTACGGTATCATAGAATAGCAGGTTATAGAGGTTAGAGGGATTTCTGTGTTTATTTGTTTTTCTGTATATTACCACACTATACCTAAGCTGTTCAGGACAGAGTGAAGTATCTGGAAATTGTGTTGGAAGTAATGCCTGAAAGTTTGTTGACCTGTTATCTTACATATCCGAGAAACACAATGAGATGTATTTTTCTTCAGTTGTCAGCTCAGGAAGCATATCTGTTGGTTCAGTACACACAGCCACAATCATGGGGAAGACTGCTGACTTGACACGACATTTTTTATTCTAACATTTTGAGATACTGGATTTTTATTTCCATGAGCTGTAAGCCGAACTCATCAAGATTAAATCAAAAATGGCTTGAAACATGCCACTTTATGTGTTATGATCCTAGAATATAATAAGGTGTCACTTTTTGAAATAAATGGCGGGGGAAAAATGATCTTTTCCACGATATTCATTTTTTTAGATGCACTTGTATATGGTTGCAGTACTCAGTAATAAACTGCACATATTCCCTAATGCAGGGAAATTCCAATCATGAAACAATCCCAAGTTTGGCTGTGTGACTTTATTATGAACTGTATTAACTAGCCCACCACACAGAGGATTACTGTAACTATCCATACCACACTTCTCAATGTTCATCATATCTCCCTTATGTGGTATATCAGCATGAAGGGGGTATGCCCAAGCTGGTGGAGCTGTACCAGTTCCCAGGGTTCAGTGAAGATGGCCTGACACCACTCCCCCACCACATATCTTTTTCCACTGTCGTTGCTCACGTGGTGCGGGCACAACACCGTCTCAGCCACAAGGTGCCATCTTCCATTAGCATTTTCAACCTTCATCATGTTCATCATGTTGTCATATTGATTTAAATGCTTATCCACTTACTGGCCTTGTGTGGAAGATGGTAGATGTAGTTCTTTTTATCCTCACAGCCCAGATATAAAGCTGCTTTTCAAAGTATACTGTCCTCTGGCCTGATGGAGCACTTTGTCACTGATGTGTTTTGGTGGCTGTTTCTTCAGAACTTTCAGGTGAGTCACTTATTTCAATTGCATGTTTGTCTAATTCCCTCAAAGCAACAGATCGTTCACATGAAAGGCAACAAATTGCACATCTAAAAAATAGCACTGAAAGCACACTGTAGCTGTTCTTCCCAAATAACTATTAGCATAGATCACATCTTTATATTGCTGACAATTGGTCAGAAGAGTCTGAAAACTGAAAACTTTTTAACTTGCATTTAAGGCTGCCAGTTGCACCTTTTGAATTGAAACATGTACGTCAAGCGTCTTTTTACTATTGAAGATGACAGTGTAAAATATACGGTGCCACTCTGGCATAATAGATAACACAGCTCTCCAGCTCTCTCTTTCTCTCTTTTTGTGTGTGTGTGTGTGTGTGTGTGTGTGTGTGTGTGTGTGTGTGTTTATCCTTCAGCCAGATGGACATGTACAAGACAACTTATTTTCTCGAATTGCAGAGAATTACATCAGAATCCTGACCCACAATCAGTCAACACGCATTGGCAATGTTTTTCTTCGGGTAAGTTGATTTCATCACACACACACTCACACACTCTCACACACACACACACACACACACGCACACGCACACGCACACGCACACACACACGCACACACACACACACACACACGCACACACACACACACACACACACACACACATTCTGTGTAACTTTTTGCATACCCTAACCAAAAACTTCCCTTTGTGTAGGAGTTCCCCCACACCCTGAGCCAAACTCTGTACAGCGCCTTCTGCTGCTGCTTCCCCCAGTCCTGCAGCACCATCCGCAGCGGCACATTCCCCCAAACGCTGTGCTCTACCGCCTACCAGTGGACAGGAGGTGAAATTGAAACCCTTTTTTGGAAACTGACGATCCTTAGGTCCCCCCACCAGCATGGTTCCAAACCCAAATCAAAACAAAGGGCCTGTGAACCCCCCTATCTCTGTGTATTTGCTTGTGTGGTTCTGTAACATATCCATCTGTGTTCAATGACATACGACATAATTAGAGCCCTCGCAGTCGGCAATGTAGGTCAGTGTGTCTTCGATGTAAATGAGCCTTCCTACCCCTTCCCTCTCTCACTCCCTAGGGGTTTGTCCTGCTCCTAATGTCTTCAGAAAGTGGAATATTGAGGCCCTGGAGCCAGACGAGGCCAGCAGCGCTGAGTTCGCTGCGGAGAACGAGAAAAAGGAAACAGGTGAGTGGTTACTTCCAACCCTGATAATCTTCCCTGAGCTGTTAAGGCTCAATGCTGCGTGTTGCTTTGCGGATGCTTATTATATTTCCTCCGCTTAGTAGCTGTGTTGCATATGCCTCTGCAATTGTGTGGAGTATTCATGCCTGACTCCTATTTGTAATGAATATGTTTCTCAAGGATGCAAAATTAGTCCCAGGGGAGGTGGAACTCCAAATCCTCTTACCACTCGGCTTCCTTGTTTGTGTGTGTATGAGAGTTTGTCTGTGTCCGTGTGTGTGTGTCTGTTGTGTGTGTGTCTTCTAGATTGGTTGTGTCGGTAAGTAATTTAGTGCTTTTTTCTCAGTTGTGTTTGTGTATATATTCTGCATGTATATTTGCAGAGTCTTGTTTGTCCCTGCTGGAATGCATGTTACCTGGTGCCTGTGCGTCCACCCAGCGTGACTGCCCTCCGTCCACTCTGACAGCTACCTGGAGGCCGATGGTTAGTTCTGCACAGAGGAGTGTAAACAGGACTGAGGACCAGGGGCGGCTCGTCCATAAGGGCGATTGGGGCGACGCACTGCCTTTGGGAAAAGGAAAAATCCTGATGTATAAATTAAATTTCCTTGTAAATCGCTTTGAATTGAAGGGTCTGCTAAACGACCAGATGTAAATGTAAATTTCATATTTTTTT
Organism: Sprattus sprattus; assembly: GCF_963457725.1. NCBI lineage: Eukaryota > Metazoa > Chordata > Actinopteri > Clupeiformes > Clupeidae > Sprattus > Sprattus sprattus. Next base: position 18,376,480 of record NC_137923.1, read on the forward strand.
TTTTTCGGACGGAGTCTACCACTAGACCGTCTGATATGCCTTTGAATGTCATTGTCCAATCAGGTAACAGCCAGGCAGTCAAGGCAAAAGTCGTGCTTCAAATGGCCTCGCCCTTTCGGGGATAATGAAAAAGTGGAATCATTTAATGTGGAGCTCATCATGTTTGCTTATGAAGGCTCCTGAATGTAACTTTTTTTCCAAAGCGTTCCACCTGTAACTTTTTACTCTAGCTATGTTGAAAGGGGGGAAGTATTACTGTTGGTTGCTGCCAATAGTGGACAAAAAGGTATTGCTGTATGAGTAAATCGGCTAACTTAATGTACCTACTGAATGGGTCGCCTTAATCATTATCAAAAAAATTGCACCCCTGAGAATTTTTTCAGGAGCCGCCACTGCTGAAGACATGTACCAGTGGCCTCTTTACACATAAGCAATCTGTCATTTCAGAGTATAATATGACATAATGATATAAAGCTAAACATGGCTCTCAATATCAAGCATTGATTACAAATCTAGATCTTTACCAGATTTAGATCTTTAGGATCTCTGGTAGAGCTCTGGTAATGTGAATATTATGTTCAACAAGGTACAAGTTCAAGATAGAGGTTTGATTTGGTGTTAAACTAAATGTGCGTATGGGAGAGGGAGTTTGGCATTTTCCAGAACTCACCTATCCTCCATTTACCATTATCCAGAGCCCAGTAGCTGAACCCAGTCACACCAGTTTTGAAGGGTCCTTTTCCAACGCCAAGGAGCAGACTATCAACAATCCGTCAGAGAAAGAAGGTTAGCCTGGCTAATCTATCTATCAGTGCACTAGTCCTCATAGGCCAGAGAGTAAAAAATATACATTCCAGAGAAACAAGTCAATGTTCATCTCATTCCAGAATTTTTGAAAAGCAGTTCTCAAAGATTCAACTTAAACTTAAAAATCGGCAGGCAGTTATTCTTCCATTAATGTTCCTCGGCAGCATGTGTGTGTGTCATAGACTGAGGATTTTTTCCCTCCTAACCTGTAGATGTCCTCAGTCTCTATTCATTTCAGCATCCAGTTTGTCCAGATGATGTTTGATTTATGTCACTTGTGCTTTGTTTGGATCTGTGTATTCAAGTTCCAGCTTCTGCCCGGTATTGTACTTGCATGCCAAGTTCCCTGCCTTGTTTCCTTTCCTAGTTTGGATTGGATTTTGGATTTGGACTTTTTCTTGACTTGTTTGTCTGATTTAAAAATAAATTATGAATAAAATAAAACTTTTCTGGCTCCTGGGGGAATTCTCTGCAAGTGCGTTCACTAACATCAGCGTAGTAGCTCAATGACCTGGGTTCAAGACCGGCTATTACTAGGTCTCCTGACTGTGTGTTTGTGTGTGTGTGTGTTGATACACCCAGTAATTCATTACACACTCTTGTCTGTTGCAGTAAAGAGCACAGGCTTAGAAGACATAAAAGGCTCTGACCAGAAGGCAGCCACTGACCACAGGAATCGGAAATCGACAAAGGAGGTCTGACCCAGCAATAACTCCCTCACACTGCCTCATACTGGGGACTTTGGAGCTTAAAGTTATTGTGCTGAAGTGTTGATGACTGGCATGCTATCAGTGCATTCTCTCAAACACACACACACACACGCGCACACACACTTTCTCTCGCTGTATGTCTGTCTCATATCCATACACACACTCTCTATCTCTCCCTGTCTGTCTCTCACGAACGCACACACACACACACACACACACTTTCTCTCCTACTTTGTCTCTGTTGAGCAGTTTGTTTTCCCGCCCTCTCCCCCTCCATCAGTCCCAGACTGGCTGGTACGAGCTGGAGTTCCACCGCTGTGTGTTTAACTTGTGGGGGAACAGTCCGCTGGTGCAGTATTACATGGAGAAACTCAAGATGGAGCCCAAGGTGGGACATGACATCCTGGTGCGGAGGACTCAGATCCACACTCTGCCTCCATATCCTTCATAAGTAGCTGTGTTTAGAGTCCAGTGTGCATTCCCCTCACCTCTACTGCAGTGAGAGATGTATTATGGTCTTTTACAACCACAATATGGGCTTAGGTATTTTAATAAAGTGAAGTTTAGATATTTTAAAACATGGCTGAAACCCACACGGTCTGGAAATGAACTAATTTGCAACTTAGTTTAAGATATGTGCACTATAGTACAAGACATTTTCAACATTCAAATGATTAGATATCTGTTAAATTGCTCAGACAATTAAAAACAAGAGAATGCTTGGCTTTCCTGCTGGCTCAAAAAAAAACATTAAGCCCCTCAATATGTCTCTGCATATGGATATGGTTGTATACATTATGACCACACATAGGTGTTAGGGCTGTTAAAACGTGTGGAGTTGTGTTACGGTATACGACCTTGACTGTGGGTGCTCACGGAGGATGCAGTGACATACCGGCAGCTTCTGCGCCAGTGCCGTGAGCGCTCAGCCGCGCGCTGGCACAACCTGAGGGCCATGAGGGCGCAGTGTGACCAAGACATGGCCGCTCTACAGCGCAGCAAGGCCGAGCATCGCCGCATCCTACTCAAGTATGGCTGCACCGCAGCACAGAAAACATGAAATGGCAAACAGTAGGGTGTAGTATAGATTGATAGTATTGCCGGTGTCAGAAAATAAACGTTCCCATTTATTTTCATCATCTCTGTATTAAAGTCTATTTTTAACGTCCCTTTTTTTCTGATATATGTGTGCCATGAATTGATGACCACACAAACATGCAACACATACAGCTGGATGTGTGTGGTGCTGACTCCATACCCTGGCTTACCCTCTGTATGTCTCCTTCCCTGCCTCACTCTCAGGAAGCAGAAGATGATTCTATCCCAGCGAAGCAGTGTGAAGCAGTTCTGCCAGAAGCTCTGCCCTGATGCCACCGTAAGCTCTACTGTCAAGTCCAGTTGTGTTTTTTAGGCCTAGGAAGTCTTTTTTACACATAACTGAGACTCTACACCTGTGTGGGTGTGTGGATGGGTATTGTTGGGATGATGAATGGTTGTTTGCCTTGGCTGATTCAGTTAAATGCTGTTGTATTGTACTGGCATTGTAGAAAATCTCTGTATGATTTTGAATATGTGGCTCATGGATTTGAAAATATAACTTGTCCAAAAGTCCCATTGCAAGCATACGAAATGATGTGGTATTTCTTGTAATCTGTCAACATCATAATTATCTAAAGTAAAGAAGAGTTCATCTTGGTGAGTGCACACGTGGTTTGTGTGTTTGTGTTACAATGTCAGTTTTGAATTGGAGGAAATGTCTTTTTCAGACTGAGGAGGAGGCAAACTTGCTCTCTGATAGCTCTTACCCTCAGTAGAGGCAGCAGGGAATGAACTAAAGACCTCACACAGTCTGCAATTACTGACTCACTTCCTGTGGGCTTTCGTTCAGATTGGGGGATTCCATCACTGTGTCTGAATTAAAATAAGTGCTATGGAAGAAAACATGTCTGTCTGGTTGGTTTTATTTTTAAACATCATTACATATGTGAGTATTTAAATAAGCAGTATTTATCCTACTTTGCTTTTTACAACCTGCTGGAGAAAAACTTGACCATTCTACTGCCCTTTGAAATTCTAAGAGATGTAATGCACTAACACATCCAGCCACTTGATGGCAGTGTGTACATAATTATGATGTGCAGTTTTCCTGAAGCTTCAGTTAGCTCTGCAGCACTCTGCAACTTCATCAGTTACGGGAGTAAAGACTGAAGTACTGGAGAGGCAGTGCCAAGGGAGGATCTGATGATGCTTCTGGGAAAGGAATCATGGGTAAAGATGAAGAGACGTCAGCCATATTCAAACACCTGGCTAAGCATGCAGCGGTAGGCAGCTCTGCCAAATATTGAGCCAGTTTACTGTCACACTCATCAGTTAGGCTACCTCTTGTCCAATTTACCTCCTGAGTGTAGGCTATCAGATACGGTTTTGGAAGTGTAATTGTTTCTCTTGTTTTTGTCAGGAAATACAAATGCCAAGTTTCATTAACAATCCGCCCTTGAATGAGGTGTGGTTGTCATTGGCGTCTGTAAACAAGAGTTATCTAAAAGACGTGTTCTGGTGAGACGTCAGATTACAGCCATCTCACACACCCCAGCCAAGAAGCACAAGGCCACAGACCATGTAAGGAGATTTGGCTGGAACATTTCTGCTTCAGTTGGCTCACTGTGGCTGCTCGACGAGATACTGCACAAAATATTTCGGCGAGATTCTTATCCTGTTGACAGGGTTGTGGTTGCATACATAAGTAAGTTAATGACTAAGAGGAAAGCTCATGTAAAATGAATTATGGGAATGGGGTATCTAGGATGAAACAAGTAGTTTTTATGGCATTAGTCATCCTTGAAATGGGGCTGTGTTTTCTTTGCACCAAAAATTGAGATCATCCAGATTAGAGTTGATATAGACGATACTAAAATGTATTATCAGTTCACATTCCACATGATGCAAGTTTGTCCCTTTCTTAATCCCTTTTACCCCAGTGACCCAAGAGGCTTGGGATCTTTCCAAACAAGTATCATCTGGGGATGTCACCTTTTGTATGTGTCCAGATAGAGGCGGTCCTTTGAATAGATTATTTGATTTATTTATGCATTTATTTAAGTGTACAATGATCAATGTGATCATCATTGTGAAGTACGCCCTGCACTCCTGTCATCCCATATTAGTTCCTTTGTGTATGTGTAATAATAAAGGGTTTTCTTTCAAACCAAGTGAAGTGTCATTGCTTCTGAGAAGCCAGGCTCGCCAGACCTACAGCAGGAGCAGCGCTTCAACAGGCCAGCCAGTGAGTAAGCAATATAGCGCCTGTTTGGCCGACCTTTATATACTGATGACGCTAGGGACACACTGGTCAGTCGATGTAGGAGAGAGAGAGTCTGGGTGCCTATGCCATTGACCTTCACCTGCACACGTGGGCACCCAACCTTCGACGCTATGATGCAGAAGGAGCTCGCTCTCCAAGCCTTTGTGCAGGGGCTCCAGCCAGAGCAACTCCAGGAACACATCTGCCTGGGTGCACCACACACCACATGTTTGTCACGCTGCCTTCACTGCCATTGGTAGTCGCCGTGTTGAGTCGCTCAGTATTTGCCTAAAATAGACCTCTCGCACATTTTGCCTGCGCCAACTAGTTGGCGATACAACAGCCCATTGGCTCTTATTGCAGTAAATCAACAACTGTCTTAAATTGAATGGCAGCTAGTTGCCTTTCTACTCTGTCGCTTGTCTGACCACTCGTTTAGTGGGGCCCCCATGTCGTCGCCACCAACCACAGAGTCCTCACTGCTGACCACTAGAGGTTCCTCCACACCCCCACTGCCAGACGCCAGCCGGAGGGCTTTCACCTCTCTGACACTAGAGCTCCATTGGTCCGGCTCCCTTCAGAGCGAGCATGGCGACCTCAGCCTGTCAAGGAAACATGGGCTGCTGGGGACAGCTAACTACTTAGGGAGGTGCTGTGTAACCCTGGTAATTACTGTTCTGTCCCAAGATAATTCAGTTGTGTTTCCTTTTTGTGTCTGGCCGAAGCGTGTGTGATTGTTTATCATCTGATCCTTGTGTCGAGTCTGTCGCTTGATTGTCATTGTTAGATATTCCCTGCTGTGTTGTCGTGCCATTGAGTGTGAGTTTGTTCCTGTTGCTGTACGTGTCATAATAAAGGGCTTGCTGCCAAATCAAGCTACGCTGTTGTCATGACTTCTGAGAAGCCCAGCTCGCCACAATATCATGAGTTTGGGTTTGTTAGAATCTCTGAAAAAGGGAAAATCGAGTCCTGCCTGCTGACCACATTTCTCTGAGAAGCTGAGCCAGAACACACTACACAGACAGTGAGTGACAGAAATCAGTGCACTGACCTGTCTGAGATCAAATAATGATTCATAAGTAGACATAAGAAAATTGATGGCTGTGTTAGCTGATATATCTGTATTTGCCGATACGTCTGATAATATCCATCAAAAATGTGTTTTAAAATCATGAAATGCTGTTGTGCTTCTCTTGGCATGACACTTGGCAAGATCCCCCTAAGCTTATTTAAATTTCCAGTAGACAACTGACTAGATTTGAGACAGGAAGCACTATTTACATCAAGGCACGCAACCCTTTTGTTCTGCATTTCTTGGTATAGGAAAACACTGACCACCTCATCATTGTGAATGCAAAGCTGACTGATGATGAAGGTTTTATTTTTGTCGGCCTCCTGTGCAGTTCAGCATCATTTCAAAACGCCTCCTTAGAGAGGGACAGCGAGGAGGCACTGGGAGGAAAGACGTCTTTCAGATGTATTGACTTAGCGCCTCTGAGACATTACGGCTATAAATGACAAATGATTTAATATCTAATCTAGGCAAGGCAATGTTGACACTGAAAGGATTGGGAGATGAAAATGAATGGTGAGAGAGAGAGGCACCCTGTGATCCCTGAATAGACTTTGGGAATAAACAGATCGGAACCATTAGACAGGGAAATATTGAGACATAAATCCTCCTAAAGTAATAAATGATTGCTTCCTGAGAATGAAGGAAGGTGTAGGAGGGTGGTAATGAGAAATGCAGGCCAAAAATAGGTGGGAATTCAATTTGACGTGGCAATTGTGAACCTAAAAGAAAATCTGCAATTTCCTCCTATCCCCCTTTTCTAGATTATGTCACTGATAAACAAATGTTTTGTGTGTGTGTGGGAGGGGAGGGGGAGTAAATAGGCTTACTAACTAAACATTAGACCTGTAAACTTTGTAAATGATAATGGTTTAAAAAGGATATGAGACAAGACCAGTTAATTCCGAAGGATATGCACCTTCAGGATGAAGTCCATGGCTTCATGCTAACTGACTTAGATAAAAGCTTGTGTACATAAATGGGGTGACAGGGCCTTCTCAGTTGCTGCACCCTCTCTCTGGAACGCCCTCCCCATCCACATCCGTCAGGCTCCCACCCTATCATCATTCAAACAAGCCCTCAAAACTCACCTCTTCAAACTCGCCTTCACCTGCAAACCCCTGCTCCCTACCCTTCACTACATGACTCATTTTGCACAGCCTTTTTACTGAAATATTCTGTTTGTTTGTTTTGTTTGATCTTGTCTTTCTTTTCTTTTTTGTCACCTCCAACTCTTTGAGTATCTAGAAAAGCGCTATATAAAAATAAAGAAATATTATTATTATAAAGCACAATTCATTATTTAACACAGTCATCTCAAGATGGCTTTTTAAAAGTCAGTGTTGTGGGTTTTTATGACGCAACTTCAGGACATTCTTTGAGTGGGGAACTTGGTGAAAATGTGGATTAGGGTTGTGTCAACAACAAATGCCTACAAGGCTGCATCTTCTGAGTTACGTGAACACTGTTATGTTTGGTTCCCACCCACATTTGGTCCAAATCTGATCATCTTTGTCTCCGTACAGCTATGTGAATGCTCCATAGGACAACTGAAAAGCATATGCCGAATACAGATAGTAATGGAACCTGACACTCTGTGAAACTGAGATGAGACTTGTTTTGTAGATCTTGGTCGCATTGTCAAAAAAATATAAGCAGCCTGTTGTCTCGCATATCAGACAGGTTCAGTGATGGGAGCTGATCTGACTCAAACCACAGGGCAAGGCCAGTGTCTTTTATGTGATGAAAACAATGGGTTTACTGTGTGCCGTGTCAGATTTGAGACAGCCTGCGTCTTTTCTTTTTGGAAAGCTCTGTGGAAGGCTTTTAAATTTATGGGTCATGACATGCTGTTTACCGAAAAACATTCCTTATCTCTTAGTTCAGACCATTTAGTATTTCTGGTGAGTTGCACCATCTGTGTTTATGTGGTTGTTCATTATTTCTGGTATGGCGTGGTGTCCCTGACTACGGGGAAAGGTGACACATGCACACACACGCACACACACACACACACACACACACACACACACACACACACACACACACACACACACACACACACACACACACACACACACACACACACACACACACACACACACACACACACACACACACACACACACACACACAGTAATCTCGGGGAAAGACCCAAATGAAATGAAATGAGCTCCACACAGAGATCTTGAAAATCTTAATGACGTATATAATTGACACAAGGTATCAGGAACATACAACAGCAACTGACACATAATTTTCCATATTTTTTTTTTCAACCTCATTTCCTTGCTCTGTTGTGGCCATGAAAACATACCCTCCATTGTTTCATTTATTGGTTTTTCGTTTCCTCATTAAAACAACAAAACAGAAGACAAGAAAAAATATATATATCAGAATGGTTTCTCCAAAAATTCGGCACATTTCATCAATGCCAGCCACATTCAACATTGGACAGGGGTGGGGGCGAGGGGTGGGGGAGGGGGGTTTGCTGGGCCCCTGGTTTCCAACTGCTCTTTCTTTTTTTATGGAGCTGTTCTCCTCACCCACCCCTGTCCGCATACATAAATCGGAGTCCCGATCGATGGATCTTTCTGCAGGGTGTTTCTCAAGTATTGATCCTCAATCCTGTGATGTTGTTATGCGGCCGACGCCAACCCGTGGACGGGGGAAGCCACATGCGTCATGAAAAGTGCAGCAATTGAAATTAACTTTAGGAACGAGGGGGGGGGGGGGGGGGGGGGGTGATGAGATAGGGCATAGGGACAGAGGTTGTGCAAATTGTCAGCCAATGTCAGTGAGACACGACAGAAAGAGAGAGGGACAGCCATTTACAGCCAAGTTACATCTTGTTTTTTTTTTCTGTTTTTTTTTTTTCATATGTAATTTGCCTCGGAATGTCACTATGGGGAAATACTGCAAGAAGCTGACACAGTCAGCTCAAACCAGGGCCCGCCAGCACAGGTCAGAGCATTGCTCTTTAAAGCCTAAACCTAAAGGGGGCCCTGCGCCAAGTCTGGTGGCTCCTTTTGTACCCCTGGGCTTGGCCTCTATGCTGCGCCATGTTAAAAACCACTTGCTCAGTGGGAGTGCCTTAACGTAACACTGTTTCCCGTCTTTTAACGCACACCCAGATAACGGGTCACGCTAACCCAGGCAGCCCTCTGACGGGCACCAACACTGACACAGTCGTGTCGAGGCCTCCCCACGTTTCCAGGCATCTCTTTTTGTTTTGTTAACATTTTTGCCACTATCGACATCTACAGTGACTTAAGAACAAGCACAGTCATTCTTTCTACACATGTGCAGCACAGACATTTTACTGCACACACACACACGCACACACACACACACACACACACACAGGGAAGCATACACACATATGCTTTCATCCCCATCCACAAAAGGGACATATCTCACAAAGCCTTTAGCATCCATCAGGATTAAAACAGACATATCCCTTTCCCATCCTGTATTAAATCAGTTCCACTGACAGACTTTCCTCAGCAAACTAGTACAAAAACATTCTCACAACATTGCAGTACACTTTTAAAAACGTTGTTGTGTGTGTGCCTGTCAATTATCGGGGAGAACACGTTGCATGTTGGCATCACACAGGAGAATGGGTAGCAAAACAAAAAGAGTGATAGAGAGAAAGAGAGAGAAACACAGATATTTCATTTGTCATCACATATTTATAATCCCTAATTTATCTAACTCAGAAGCAAATCAGAAGCATTTACACATTTGTTGTTGTTGTTGTTGTTGTAAGAAGTGGTTATACAGTGCAGTGCGTTCTTCTGACTCCGCTGGGCGGGGGGCGGGGGGGGGTCCTTTGAGCTGGGACAGTGTTTCTGTTCTGTGGTTCTGATGGTCATTGAACTGGCCCCATCTATCTGCAGAGCTCTCGTCACTCCACTGTCTGGGTCCCCAGCTGTCTCAGCTGTGCAAACCTAGAGCTTCTCGGTAAGACGAACACACACGCAACATACAGGCACCCACGCACGCTCACAGGGAAACACACATACGCGTCCCTCCCAGCCTTGTGACAGCCATCTCGAGAGGACCTCGCACAGTCCACACATACGCATTTCAAGCGTATCAGCCTCTCACAGCCAAGGGTGCAAGCGTGTTTTACACATGAAACCAACACATCCACGCCTGTTCCTCTCCTTGCTGCTGGGTAGCGCTGAGCTGAAATTTAGGTTTTTTTCGATTCAAAAACGTCCCCACTATTCGGGATTGCAGTGGATTCACACGGATGCTCCAAAGTGTGTATTTACATGGGAAAATAGCGAATGTGCTATTTGTACTGCTTACATCAAGTGGACCTGATACTGACGGGGAAAACATTGTGATTACAGTCCACACTTGTTTACTTTCTGAAGCCAGAGTGAACTGGTGTGACAAATTATAATGGTCTATTCCGGCTTCCTTAAAATACTTGATTTTAAGTGTGCCTTTTAAGGGCCTTACGAGCTCCTTGAAATCAAGACAGCTTTACTGAAGCCACTGCAAACACTGTTTTGAATGAATAGGAAAAAAAGGCTTTGGATGTTGAACTCCACTGTTTTCCCTTTTTTTAACTCTAATAAATAAATGATCTTAAAGCCTTTGTTATTGAGGATAAAAAAAAACTAAAATTTGGCTCAACACTACTAAGAAGCTCCCCCATGGTGTGGTTACTCGGTTTGAATATATATAGATCTATGTCTAGAGGTTTTCATGAACATTTCTTAGGTACAGATTTGTTTTTTCCTCAAGGAACCCAAACACCAGAAACAAAAAGACCACCAAAAAGACCAGCTCTAGTCGTGCCATATTTAGAAAAAAATAGAAGACGAAAAAAAAGAACAAAAAAGGAAATCCTAATGATATTCCTTTTTGTTCTTTACCGGGGACAAAAAGGAAGTCCGTTCATTTTGTTACCTTTTTTGTTTGTTTCAATATATTTTGGCAAAGTAACTAACCCAGCCCTTTCCGCCCTCCCCCTCATTCATCCTCCCTTTCCCCCAAACTCAGTCCCCTCATTGGTGGAGTTGTCTGCTATTTATCGCCTAAGCAGCAGCAGCGTGACCAATGACAGCAGGCAGAGTTTGACGCAGGGTGGGTTCTGGCTTGCCGCGGCCCTAACGGCATCCCCGGATGGGGCCACTGGTTTGGGCTGGTTAGTGTTGGGCATGGAGACCTCAGGGATGATTCGGGCGCAGAGGTCATCACTGCACACCCCGCTGCCTGAGCCGCTCACGTCATCACCTGAGGACAGACACAGAGTCAGTCACACACATTAGACTCAAACCACATGTTTTCACTGTATGAAATCAATACAAACTCAATGTTCTACATTTTTACACAGCACAGCTATAAAACATTTGTGATTGTCAGGATTTCCATGTCAGGTTTGATTATCTTGCTGTGCGGGGCAGTGGAGTCACAACGAGACTGATCTAAGAGTGTTATGCTCTTATCATGCTATCAGCAGAACATCAGGTGAAAAGTCAGCCATACCTAAGAATGTAACTTATAACATTGCACTTTGACTTTGACACACACACACACACACACACACACACACACACACACACACACACACACACACACACACACACACACACACACACACACACACACACACACACAAACACACACACACACACTCACACACACTCACACACACACACACACACAAGAAGCGCTGCTGAAGCAGAGCACTGAGCGAACTCTCAGGCAAAGGCTTTGAATGATTAAGATAGATTGCAATACTGCAGATGTTAATGTGATGACAGCTCCCTAATGCATCCTGTGACCTCTGCTCTGTGAATAGCATCCCAAATTAGGCCAAGCATCATAATTTCTTTCCATTATTATCGGCCTTCTCATTCGCTGTCATTTAATCCCAGCTCACTCTAAAAATGGGACTTAACTCGACTTATCACGCCTCCACTCATACAAAGGTATGCGCTTCACACAGATGACAGCCCAGTGGGTCTCTGTGCTAATGATGACAGTTAGTCAGTTGGCATCCTGTTAAGTGGTCACTGGCAAGTCAACGTCGACGAAGTTCTGGAAGTCCACGTTGTTGCCGTTGTGAGTACATGTGCGTGTAAGACGACTGTCAGTCAAGTGGGTATGTGTGTGTGTGTATGTGCTGACAGTTAGGCAGTGTTGGGAAAGTTCACTTTCTTCATGAACTAGTTCAGTTGATAGTTCACAAATTTTAAAATAAACTAGTTCAGTTCATAATTCAACATTTTGAACTAAGTTCACAGCTCCAAAAAATGAATTAGTTTAGTTCTTTATTTTCAATATGCAAGCTATAACTTTTCCGTTGCCAGATTGAAATCTCTATCTGTCTGCAATACCACTCTCATCCTCTAGGCAACTTCGGCGCTTTCACACTTGCCAGGCATAGACAGCAATCGACTAGTTTGGCAACCCTGGATACAGGACAGTTAACGGTGTGTTTTTCGCCTTGAAGTCTCTAGAAATCTGGCATCTTATTGAACAAAATTAAAAAGAGTAAACGTGCCTTTCAATGACACCAGAATGAACGCGTTCACAGTATCGTTTATCAGGCAGTAAATCAGTACGTTAAGTTCACGTTCACCAAAATTATGAATGAGTTCATGAACTTTCGTTCAACCAACGCGTGTGTGTGTAAAATGACGGTGAGACGGCGTGAGGGCACTCACTGGTGTCCTGGAAGTCGACGTCGTTGCCGTTAAGCGCGTTCTTCAGCCGGTTGGTCATGATCTTCAGCTGCATGATCTGCTGGCGGATGGTCATGTCTGGCTTGGTGATGTCGATCTCAACTTCTGGGTTGTTGATTTGGCTGGCCAGACCGTCGCCCAACATCTCTGGCAGGTACCTACCACACACACACGCACACACACGCACGCGCACACACACACACACACACACACACGGAGACACCGTACATGTTAAGTGGTGGAGTGATATACAGAACACCAGCAGGTACTCCCTCACACACCGTCAAGAAGACTATAGCAGCAGCCCAGTTTTTGAAATCCAACCACACCATTATTTTTTTAAACACACTCAACACATTGCTTTTTGCACATTAAGTGTTTAAACAGGATTTAAATGCCTCTATCTCTCCCAATCAATTTCCACTGAGATTATGCAATGAACACAAAATGTCATACTAAAATGTGTTAGCTCATATCAGGCTAACATTGTAATGCCTTTCTAAAGAAATAAACCGGCCCCATATAAAAGCCCTGATGCCCTTATGTTTGAGCCTAGGGTGTGCTGAGGTAATCCAGATGGATGTCGGTTCAAATCTGAACTCAAAATATTTTCCAGCTGATGTAGGCTCAGGGATCTGATTGTTTTGTCTGCTGACAATAAAAAGAAATCAGTCTACAGTCATTAGGGCCTACAAGCAAGAGGTTCTTTATTTTGACTAGCTGGCTACATAAGGGGAAAAATAACTAATTCTTTGTTTAAGTTCACACAGAGTTCACAGTCGACATTAGAGACCTCCAAGCATCTAAGCACAACCAATCCAAAGGTTTTTTCCTCCCTAATGTTGTACAGAAAACCTGTGACAAATACTTTTGATTAGCCCAGCAGGTCAGGCAAGTGTGGAGGCATCTCAATAAAGGATGCAGTCAGGATTCAGGTTTCACATTTTTCTGTCACTGACAAATACTCCTGAGTAGCCTAGCAGGTCAGTTCTGGGTCTTACCCTTGGCCCTTGTTCAGGCCGTTCCAGCAGCTTGCATCAGCAGACGTCCCAGAAGCCACTCTGTCAGCGCACAGCCTGCTGGGAAGAATCACCCAGTGCTCCATCATGGCTTTCACTTTGTCTGATACATCGTTCACCTGCAGTGGGACACACACACACACACACACACACACACACACACACACACACACACACACACACAACACACACAGGATTCTCAGATATAAGGGGCTGTCAGTTCTATCCCAGCATTATCTAGGCTCATGCTAAATCATTATTGGACACCCTAATACATTTATTGCACCCTTAACTTCTCCTGCCAAGCAGGTTTGTGTTTGTCACAGAGTCTGTCCACATACAGATGTCCAGTGTATCTACATTCTCTTCCACTGTCTTCATTGTCCTCACCACAATTATTCATTAGGAAGATAGTTTTATCCAAAGCCACTTGAGCTCGAAAGCAGTACGTAATAGCGTTGTTACACCCTTTCTGTAACAGTTTACCTATAAACACTGGTTCTCCAAGATCAGAAATGTAGACATGTGCAAAGAGTCCTGTGTGAAGAGAAGTGAAGTAGAGAGAGACAGAGAGACATAGACAGACAGATAGACAGACAGACAGACAGACAGACAGACAGACTGGCACTGACCAGTTTCTCACTCGTGGGTGAGGTGGTAGCATTGGGCTTCTCCACCGTGGGCAGTGGCCTCTCTTCTGGGGTAGTGCTGTCATCTCCGCTCACCCTCGGGGGCCCACAGGCCTGGAACACCTACGGTGTAAGAGTTTTGTTAACATAGGGGGCCTTAGTTAGAGCATAGGTGCTGTATGTTTCTATTTCTGGCTTGGGGTTTATAGGTGAAATGATGGCTTTGAAATGCAATGTAATCTGCAGTTCCTAGCAAATCTGTGTGTGTGTGTGTGTATGTGTGTGTGTGTGAGTGTGTGTGTGTGTGTGTCCGGTGTGTGTGTGTGTGTGTGTGTGTGTGTGTGTGTGTTTGTGTGTGTGTGTGTGTGTGTGTGTGTGTGTGTGTGCATGTGTATTTTTTGAATTTGCGTTTGTATGTATTTGTGGGTGATTGCTTGCGTGTGCATGTGTGAGTACATACATCATTTATTTATTTTGTGTCTGTGTGTGTGTGTGTGTGTGTGTGTGTGTGTGAGTATGCAGCCTCCACTCCTCGGCACTGCCAGGCAGAATGGAATAGCGCGCAGTCCTGGCCTTGCATCTGCATCAGCACAGAGACGCCTTTGTTCTCAGGTATTTACATATTTTTCCACCTTCAATACCAGAAAATAAATACTTCATAGCTCTTTAAGCCATTTTAATTACAAAATAAAAGCCCTACTCGTACACAATAAATTGTCCTATGCTACTTGGCCAGACCAAGTGACCATTACTCCCTCCACAAATATGTCTGCCCTAAAACAGAATGGGGGGGGGGGGGGAGGACCAGTAAGTAATTCAGCAGCTCTTTCTTCTTTACGGTTTGACCAGGACTACAGGACTACACAATCCCTTCCAAATGCAGTGTTTGAGGAAGAGAGAGAGAGAGAGAGAGAGAGAGAGAGAGAGAGAGAGAGAGAGAGAGAGAGAGAGAGAGAGAGAACAGACCTTGCTGTGGAATGCGGCCTGGTTCGCCTGTAGGTAAGCGATGCCTTCGGAGATGTAGACGGGGATAGACTCAATGACTCTGTCCATGGCTGTAAGTTTGATTCGCTCTGCGATTTTGAGCATGGCATCTAAGAAAAAGGAGATGGAGACCACAAGGATGGATAGAGAGAACAGAGGAAGTTGTAAACAGTTTGTGAAAGAAGCAATACTAAAGTTAAACTCTAATATTTCTATGACTTGTACCAGAAGGCCCAACACAGAGGAACAGGTGGGGGCAAAATATAGTTTATGTCCTATCATTAATAAACGGCTACATTATCTTCAATCAGACTTTTCGTTTAGCAATTGCTTTTATCCAAAGCTCCTTCAAGTTCAAGTTCTTTTATTCTCTCTGTATTTGTGCTCTGTGGCGATCCAACCCAACACGATTACCATGCTGTTACCCCCATGCTCTTTCTGCGGAGCTCCAGGGGAAACTTTCACTGAAAGTAATTGGCCCTAATGTGCTTTCAGTTAGAAAAGAATCATTCTTTGTGTAGTTCAGTCATGTCCTGCCAACAACATCCCTCCACTCTCGACTCACCTGCCAGGTTTCTCCACTCGGTGTCAAGGTCGGCCTGGTTGGCCAGGCAACCCTTCAGCACATTCAGACAGTAGACGCGACAGGGCTTGGCTGCGGCCAAACCGCGGCACTGGGGGCAGTAGCTCAGCTTCATCAGGGCACGCTCACACTCCTGGCTCAGAGGGACCTGATGGGCACACAGAGAGGAAGAGCAGACAGGGAGTGAGCAAACAAACGAATGAAAGACACGCTGCCTTGGCATGGTGAGGGGAGGGGAGGGGATGTGAGGTGGTGCCAAATGCCAGACATGGAATACGTATAAAAACAACCGCACAACGGTGCACTCTACTTAGGTACTGCTGACGAGTCAGATGATTGATAATGATGATGATGATGATGATGAGGATGATGGCAGCACTTATTGCAGATCTCTGGACGTTTCTCTCGGGGAGGATAAAAAATGAATTTCATTATTGGCAGCGTTTGAAGCTGCCGGCTGCGCTACTAAAATAATCTGATGTTTTCTATTCCCAGCCCAACACTGGGCAATAATCTGATGTTTTCTATTCCCAGCCCAACACTGGGCAAGTCTCTCCATCACTCTAGAACCGCTCCCCCACGGCAGACCACAGGATGATGTACATCCATAGTAAGGGAATGGCATCAAAGGTACGCTTATAAGGAAAAAGGAAGTGAATGGTGAATTACAGCATACTACTGGATAAAACTTAACTGCCTCTGGAATACGTTAGGACTAACACATTGGCTGTCTACAGGCTTTTTAGGTAAGTGGGATGTGAAAGGAACTATGATCTTTTTCAACAAATCCTGTCTTCAAGGTAACTGGATGAAGGCGGCATTGTTCCCTAGGTAAGCTGCTTGAATGTACCTCACTGAGTGTGGTATGCGTGTGATGTGTGATGTGTGTGTGTGTGTGTGTGTGTGTGTGTGAGTGAGTGAGTGAGTGTGTGTGTGTGTGTGTGTGTGTGTGTGTGTGTGTGTGTGTGTGTGTGTGTGTGTGTGTGTGTGTGTGTGTGTGTGTGTGTGTGTGTGCGTGTGTGTGAGTGTGTGTGATATGTGTGTGATATGTGTGTGATATCTGTGTGTGTCTGTGATGTGTGTGTGTTTCTCAGTCTGTGGCGTTACCATGGAAACCAGAAGTCTGTGAATTGCAGTGAGACTCAAACAATAGAGGTGTGACATTCACATTCTGTTCCCTACATCCACCTCCACCTCCCTCCAAACTCCCCTCTCCATCTGTCCCACTAGCACCGAGTCCGACTCAACTGGAGCAAAGCAGAGTGGGCCGCACACACACACACACACACACACACACACGCACACACTGTAGCGGAGCGGGCTGCAGCAGAGTGAGATTCAGCATGGGGCGTTAAGTGGGTTAATACCAGTAAGTCCAACTCACCTGAGAGCTGAGTCTCACACACATGCACACACACAGACACACACACACACACACACACACATCTCTTTAAGCTGGCCATACCTTCCTCCTACCACACTACAGAGTGTATGTACTGTAAACAACAGCCAGAACAAACAAACAACAACTAAAACAGACCAAACTAAATCTGATTAGATGTACCTAAATCAGTCATAGGGCATTCTGAGTCACACTCTAGCTAAAATGGACTACGCATTTCACGCAGGTTTTGAGTCCCCGAGTACAAGCATGTATTGATCATATTTAATCCCCGATCGGAATGACACTATGACACTAATGAGATGGTCTAACGAGCTCAATACGGAGCCAGGATTTTTGCGAATCAGAAACCACATCCACATCCACGCCATGCCAAACTGAACCACACCACACCACAAGGAAAACTTCTTCTTACCAGCTGCATACCAAGAGCCCCAGAACACCATATACACTGTCCTCTACTACCAGCAACACACAACAACCCTTACAAACAACCAAGCCTCTTAAAACAACCCAGAACAAATATGCCATTGTCTGTTGTTTGTGCTTGGTAATAACTCACGCGAAGTATGGGTTACATATTTCACACAGACCAGACGGTGCGAGCTAAAAAAAGGGCATTCTGTGGATGTTAAAAAAACACACACAGATATTCCAAATAAATATCGCCAACTGAGGAGATGTTTGCTCTGAACTCTCCTGCTGCAGTTTCAATTAAACATACAGTTTTAACAAAGGAACAAACACGACAGTAGTTATTAACTATTTGCGCGTTTCCCACGTTCCGGTCCCTTGCTGGAGAGCATCTGATCCCGGGGCGGTTTGTGTCAGGTCTGGGTGGGTCCCGCGGCTGTGTGCCGTTATGAAACACTACTGCCACTGGGCACCATTAAAGATCAATGTGATAGATCAGTGCATATTTCATGGCAGAGGGAGAAACTCTCTTTCATTGGAGGGGAGAGAAAACAAAACACAAACACGCAGTCTATGGGAATGGGCTCAAGAACTGCCAATCTTCCTGAATTCCCCCACCAGTCCCAAAACACTCATTCACACACACACACACACACACACACACACACACACATACAGAGCCCCCCGCGCCTAAGAGAGTTACAGCTCAGCTCGTTAGCCTATGATGACTCAACCACGCACAGCCCTAATGAGCTGAGAAATGGAGAGAAGGAGGAGAGAGAGAGAGAGAGAGAGAAGAAGAAGAAGAAGTGAGAGGCGGAGGTAACAGAAGAGGAAGGGAAATAGAGAAGGAAAGAAAAGTAACAGATCCAGTGAAAGTTAGAGTTGAGGGAGAGGAGGATGACTTAGACAAGCAGTAAGAAGAAAACAGGCCAAGTGAAAGACAGGCGTGATGGTGTTGGGCACCATCACAGGGGAGGGAAAGAACCAGGCAGAGAGAGAGAGAGAGAGAGAGAGAGAGAGAGGAATAGAGAGGTAAATGGGTAGTGAGAAAGAGAGAGCGAGAGTGGACAGACAGTATAGAGAAATGGACGAGAGAGAGAGAGAGAGTGGACAGAAAGAGTGTGTGTAGATGGGGTTGTTACGCCACATCAAAGGACTGACAGCATCTGGGAGTCATCAGAGCCCAGTGGGGCAGGGTGGCCTGGGGCCTGCTGGCCACCAGCATCCTGTACCAGCCTACCATACACACATGCACCCACACACACACACACACACACACACACACACAGCTTACCATACACACATGCACACACTGCCTACCATACACACTGGGTGTGTATCTGGGTGTGGGGGGATGTATTTGTGTGTGTGTCCATGTATGTGTGTGTGTGTGAGAGAGAAAGAAAGAAAGAGAGACAGTCAGTTAGGGGTTGTGTGCATAAAATGTGTGTGAGCTTGAAGATCCTCTATTTCTCTATCATCTGCATTTAGGACAGCTTCCCCAGCCTCACAGAGAAAGAGAATGACAGAGAAAGATAGAGAGAGAGAGAGAGAGAGAGAGAGAGAGAGAGAGAGAGAGAGAGAGAGAGCAGAGGTATGGTAGTCTGTGAGTTGGTGGTGACTTGGCCACTGTACTGATAGGGTGGGTGGGATTACCCAGCTTTGGCAGCAAAGACACGAAGAGGCATACAGCCTGGGGAGAGAGAGAACGAGAGAAAGAGAGATGGGAGAGCGAATGAGAGAGAGAGAGAGACTGTCAGAAAGGGACTGAGAGTGAGATGAGGGATAAAGTGAAAGAGATAGAAAGAGAGAGAGAGATGGATGAAAGAGTGAGAGCAGGCAGGTGGGCAGAGTTGGCAGGCTGATCTGATCCTCTCTGGGTAGGGATTATGTGAGTAGATTAGGGCTGAGTGTCCACACAGAGTGAGAGAAACGGAGAGAGCCTGGAGGGCAGCTGCATCTGGCCCGGAAATGGCCCTCATCTCGCTGCTCTGGGCCAGAACTGGCCCTCATCTCGCTGCTCTGGGCCAGACCTGGACCTTGTCTCGCTGCTCTGGGCCAAACCAGTTAACCGCTGTGTGCTGTGTGCTTCTATCAGGGGGGGCTGACAAAGATCCTGATTACAGATTTGCTGCTAATGCTAAACAGGAATTGATGCTATGTGATTGTGTGTGTGTGTGTTGACAAGCTCACCCCCCACCCCTCTCTCTCTCTCTGTCTCTTTAGCTAAAAAACAAATTCAGCCGCCTGCCTGCCCACCCGCAATCAGTCCACACAGAGGGAGCGCTGATTGAGGCCAGGATCAATTTGGCACCGCGCGCCACAGCCCAATGAGTGTAATGGAATTAGCCGGGCTGCTAATGCTCTGATTGTTCAAGGTTAATTTTGACAACCTGCTCGGATCGCAGGAGGCACTGTAAGTGGAGCGAGGAAACGGCAGCGCTCAATTAAGATGGCAGATAAGATTTTTACAAGGAGATTACATGACCAGCAACATTAATACTTGTTTTGCCGTTCTCCACAAAATAGGAGAATGACCCAATCCATGAGAATGTTTAAATGGTAGTAGTACCACTGGGGAGAAAAAAACTAAAATGTTTATGAATAAGGTAGCTATTTAAAGGTCTCAACTAGCCCAGTGCCAGTGGTGCCATTTTGGTGGGTGTTGGCGTGGCTTTTAACTAGGAGAAGTAGCGTTTCAACATCTTGCTGTTTAGCACACGCAATAATAACTCTCAACAAATTCTGTAGTTTTTTTGCCAGAGGCAGAACCAGACAATTTGGAGGTAAGTTTAGTAGTAAGTTGCACAGTAAAAAAAAAAAAAAAAAAAGAGGATAAGTAAGAGGAGGAGGCAGAGAGAAAATGCAGCGCTCGAAGCAGACTCTCATATCCCAAATCCCCAGGGACAGACGAGGGCGATAAGCAGTCAGTGTGTGTATTGATCGCAGATACAGACAGCGTAATCTGCTTTTTGAGCACGAAGAAAACTTTTTTTTCTTTTAGCCAGTCTGCTAAAACACATTTACAGTGAGCAGGAAAAAAAAAATTTTTTTTTAAAGAATGCTCATTGAAAAGCACTTTGGCCTTCAAGTCGATATGGGCATCGATACGGAAACAACCACAAATGATGATAACAATCCTATTGACTCACAACCAATACAGGCAGGAGAAACAAACACAAGGCTTTTAGCTAGGTTAAACACAACCTCAACATGCAGCACAGTGTGTTAGAACAGACTGTCCTGATCTGGAAATAACCACATTACAGTGGATGGTGGAGCTGCTGGTGTGTGTGTGTGTGTGTGTGTGTGTGTGTGTGTGTGTGTGTGTGTGTGTGTGTGTGTGTGTGTGTGTGTAGGTGAGGTGGAATTGAGGGCTGGTTTGTGTGTGTGTGTGTGTGGAGAGGGGGGGGGGGGGTGTAGAAGCTGAAGTGGTAACTATGTCCTCTTTAAAACAACTTCCTCCAAGCAATTAGTGTGAAAGTATGTCTGTGGTGCTCCCATACCTCCTACAGATTGCCCAGGAAAGGAGGGGAAGTGTATGTATGTGTGTGTGTGTGTGTGTGTGTGTGTGTGTGTGTGAGTGTGTGTGTGAGTGTGTGTGTGAGTGTGTGTGTGCATGCGTGCTCGTGGAAGTATGTCCTACTTCTGAGAAGCTGCAGCCTGAGAGAGAAACAGATAGGGCGATGTCCCCGAAAACTTAAGGACACCGCAACCCGTTCTCTCTCCCTTTTTCTCTCCCTCTCTTTCTTTCATCCTTTCCTTTTTTCTTTATCTCCCAGTCCTCTCTCTTTTTTCTTTTTGTTTCATTTTCAGTATCAAGGTTTGGGACAAATAGGAATTGGAGTCCAGTCATGTTGTTAAAATACCTCTTTCCCTCCCTTTTGCCATTTCAAAACTCAGCAGAAATTGTTTCCGTCTGCTACTTGCTCAGAATAGTTTGTGGTTGCATTGCATGAACCATAAAATCCTGATAAAAATCAAAGCAAGACCTCAACAGAGACACCAAGAAAGAGAGAGCGAGAGCAGAGTATGGCATGTCCCCGATTGCAAGACATGGCAAGAGATCTGTGGCAGACTCCAAGTATGCGTATGATGCCATGACACATTTTTAGTTGACAGGTGAAGTGTGGCAGACGCCTTTTGGAAAAAATGGCAGGCTTTCCATTTGGGGGTCGTCTAATGTCACTACAGCCTCAGTGAGGAAAGTATTCTATTCTCGAAGGCTCTGTCTCTGTCTCTCTCGCTCTATCTCTCGACAAGCGGTAAACACACTTAGTCACTGCACTATTATCGCTCTATAAATAGCCACCAAACGTCTCATTACAAAGCAATCATTCTGGGATGGAGTAACGATGGGCAACAGAGGGAGAGAGGGATAGGAAAGCTTGAAGACAAAGACAGAAAACAAGAGAGAGAGAGAGAGAGGGAGAGAGGTGATGAATTAAGAGAGAGAGGGAACATTCTTTATGAGTTAACCAGAAACAGGCCGCTTTCAGGGTTATTTAAAGAGAAGGAAAGGAGGATATTAAAGGAGGGAGAAAGCAGGAGGGAGGGAAGGAGGGAGGGAGTGAGAGAGGCAAAGAGGGTAAGCGGGAGGGAGGGTGCCTGTGCCCACCGCAGCAGGATGGGGGAGGCAGTCGCCCCTGCGCTGGGCCTGGGTTGGAACTGGGATAGGGGACAGGCTCTTTCTTTCTTTCCCTCTCTCCCTCGCTCTTCTTTTTCTCCCTCCTTTTCTCTCTTTTTTTCTCTCTCTCTTCCTCTATGTTTCTCTTCCCTACGTGTGTGTGAGGTGATGTGGAGTGGCCTTAGCGAGGTGGCCCTCTCCCTGGAGGCGAGACGGTCACTCCTGCTGCAGAGTGTCCTAGCTGCTGATGCTGATGACTCTGGCTGCACCCACCCACCCACACTACCCCCCCCCCCCCCCCCCCCCCCCCCCCCCCCCCCTAAGCATCCTCCGCGGCAGACTCAGCGCATTCATAAGCCCCGCCGAGGCATTCATCTGGCCTTTATGAGCATACTCCAACAACAGGCACCGCTTTCAGGCCAGGGGATGGGGAATTAATCACACACACTCACACACACTCACACATACACACACACACACAGACACACACACACACACACACACACACACACACACACACACACACAAACACAAACACACACACACACACAAACACACACACACACAAACACACACACACACATACACCTTCACATAGACAGAGAACGAAAGGAAGAGAGGCAGAGCAGATCAGACGAATCATTGTGGCCCTCTTCAGAATAGCACAGAGTATTAGCATGACCTTGGGTGGCACTGTAGCACCCACCTCCCCCTCCCCCTCCCCCTCCCCCTCCCCTTCCCCCTCCTCTCTCCTTCTGCCTTCTCTTTTCTCCTTTCTACATTCTGTCTTTCTCCTCCCTCTATTTCCAGTTATTGCTCTCCTCTGCCTCTTCCTGCTGACGTGAAGGCCACTCAGCCACTGCCAAGAGCCCATAGTCCCCTTAGCTTGACCTACAGTCTCACAGCACAGGAGCAGCACAGACACACCCACACCTACACACACACACAAGGGTACACAGATGATAAAGCATCTCTCCGGCTCTCTCTCTCTCACACACACACACACACACACACACACACACACACACACACACACACACACACACACACACACACACACACACACACACACATTCCCTCAAGCCACCTGATTAAAACCCAGTGATGCTAACATCTCTGAAAGACATGTAGTCCTACAGGTGAACAACCGTATCTCATGGATGTGAGCTCCAATAAAGGCCTCCAACAAGTGTAAGTGTGTGTGTGGGGGGGGGGGGGGGGGGCAAACTTCATTGGATATGCTGGCGTGTGGCTGTGATGAGGTTGTTTAGATGCATCAGATTCGTATCATTCATGGAATCCGTTGGCTGGAGCTCAAAAGGCTGGATCGTAGCACTGCGCCCACCCCATCCCGCACCCCCCTCCCGGAGAAGTCACTGACCTCATTGTTAGCAGTGGCGGCGGTGGTGGCGGTTGCCAAGGCCTCAGCATTAGCGCGAGGATGACATTTTGTCGTTTGGCCAAAAAAGCCACGCTAATTACTTACACATTTTCCCCAGCCGGCCCTGTTTAATGAACACATCCCTCAACGTCCTTCACAGCGCGCTCCAGCGGCCAGCCCAACGAAAGATGGAGTCAGAGAGAACAGAGGAGAGAAAGAAAAGGGAGAGGAGGGAGTGAAAGAGAGAGGATGGAGGAAGGGAAGAGAAACATAGAGGAAGAGAGAGAAGGAAAAAGGAAGAAAAGGAGGGAGAAAAAGAAGAGCGAGGGAGAGAGGGAAAGAAAGAGCGAGTAAAGGAAGAACAAGTTGGATAAAAAGAGGGGAAGAGAGCACAAGGAGGAGAGAGAGACAAAGATAGGTTAGAGGGGAAGAAAAGAAAGGAAAAAGATGGAGAGAGACATTGTAAGGAGAACTGGGCCAGGTCAGTGGCAAAACGGGGCTAAGCCGTATCCAGCTTGGCACAGTGTTGAGCACTAGCGGCACGGGCAGAGGAGGAAACACCACCTCGCCAACTTCCCCCGGGACCATCTGTGGGGAACTAATCAGGAATAGACATGTCAGCTTAGTGTCATGCTATATGCTAATACTGGGAAATCTACATTTTATTGCCCATCCCTTCTTCTTCTACCCCCATTCTACCCCCACTCCTCCCTGATTTAAGCTAAGCGTGAGAACACTTCCAGAGACGAGGGGGGAGCTGAGTTAATCGGTTCCCAAGCAAGGCTCATGGCCTGTGGGCTGAGTGTGTGGTAGGGCCGGATGGGGAGATGGAGGTGTGGTTGACTGTGTGTGTGTGTGTGTGTGTGTGTGTGTGTGTGTGTGTGTGTGTGTGTGTGTGTGTGTGTGTGTGTGTGTGTGTGTGTGTGTGTGTGTGTGTGTGTGTGTGTGTGTGTGCGTTTGTGTGTGTTTGTGGGTACGTGGGTGTGTGTGTGTGTGTGTGTGGAGTGTGTGTGTGTGTGTGCATGTGCATGTGGGTTTGTGTGTGTGTGTGTGTGTATGTGTGTGTGTGTGTGTGTGTGTGTGTGTGTGTGTGTGTGTGTGTGTGTGTGTGTGTGTGTGTGTTTGTGTGTGTGTGTGTGTGAGGTGCTCTTGTCGGCTCTCATGGCTCTGGTGACATTAGCTCGCGTAACCCAGGCTGATTGCACTGTTCCCTCCCCCAAGGCTGCAGTTCTCTCTGTTCAGTTCAGTTCAGTTCCAAAAGCATTGATCCGCCAGGGTCCAGCCCTGACGTACATAACACACGCCCGCGGCTAGGTTTGTGCAATTACATGAGCATGTGTGTGTGAATGTGAGAAACCATTTAAAATTTTAAGAATACTCTATTACAAAAATATAATTACATTGCATTTTTAAAACTTAAGCCAACAAAATAAGGAAGAAAAAAGTATATAAATGTTTATATAAAATAAATAAATACATTTTGCATTGATCACTGAGCACAATTTCCCCCCTTATAACACCAATCATTTTCCTAGATTTGTTGTAGAAAAAAAACAGGCTCTCCATTTGTATCAAACCTAAAGGGATCCATTAAAAACGAGGGTTTATTCTGTACTTCACAGGCCACTCCTCTCCAGGCCTGTGAGGAATCGTTGGATGAATTGAAGACTAAAAGCTGCACCTCTACTGGACAAGTGACCAAGTCCTTGTCCTCTCTCTACAATACACTTTGGAGGACATGTTGAAATTGGCTTTTTTGATTAATACCTGCCTTCTGTTGACTTAACATTAATATATGAATCACATTAGCCTTAGTTATAACATGGTGAGATGAGTATAAAGATAGAGTTGTATAAAAACCCTTTGGCCCAAGCAAACATTTCTGTAAAAGTAAAGGAAGGGAAATATCCTAAATAATGTGCTTCATATAGGCCTATTGGCTTCCTTAATTTTGCATATGAGGTCATTACTAAAGTACTACCTAAAAGATTTGAATAGTCCCTAAACTATTTACATTGGATCCAACAGGACCAAGTGCTTTTTTAATATCATACATTACTTGCATTACCTGCATAAAGTCCCTTTACCCCTGGTGTCTTTAGATGCATAGATGACAACTGATTTACATTTCCTTTTTATCAGTTTTAGAATCAGGCCCAAACTTTATTGCATGGACCAAAACATTATATAAATGCCACAATGCAATGATCTGTACAATTAATATGAATTCCCTTAGGCTTCAGCTGAAGAGGCACTCTAGACAAGGCTGTTCCCTTATCCCCACTGCTATTAGAACCTCTCACTCAGGCAAGCAGGACCAATGCTAATATTAGAGGTGTCACATCAGGAAACCAACATAATGAAATCTCATTCCAAGCCGCCAACATCCTTATATTTGTCACTTCACCCTCCATTATTTTACCTCCTATTATTTACTTGTCTGGGAAGTCCCGCCCCTCTTTTTCCGGCCAATTTGATTTTGCCTCCAAACTCAGTCTGGTGAAGCGTCTATACAAACTTAGTTCAGCATTGTAAGGATCCTTGGAGCCAATCACAAACTGGCTATTGGCTACCTGGCGCGCCATTGGCGGATTTAAACTAACCACGACTACGTGACAAAAGCGACGGCAAAGAGAGAAGCAAAGCAAAACTTCGATACTGCTCTTGCGGCTGTCTTGGATGATTTCAAAGGCAAGTTTTCTTTGAAAATAGAACAGAAACTCGCCCTGGAACAATTCATACAGAAAAAAGATGTGTTTGCTTTATTACCAATCGTTGTAAAGTATCGTTGGTCTGATTGGTTAAGGGAGTGTCCAATTACGTGACTGAAGTGGACCGCTATTGAGTAGTTCGCCAGACTAACTGAGCAAATGAAATGCAGTGAAGGGGCGGGGAATTCCCAGACAAATTATTTACCTCAACAATTCATCTCTTTGGTAAGCTTTAAGGTTACGAAATGAATGCACTAAAATCTATCGCCTCTCCCATTGGCTTTAAATATCTCGAGAAACAAGTAACAGCCACTCTCAATAATATATATAATTGACGTTATCTATAAGAATCTATGTTCTGCTTTTTACTGACTGTAAGCACAAACATGGTTTTCTCCTCTACTGTCTCTTATGGGGAATATCTATGTGGTGAAAATGTGTACATTTCCGTAAGTTTATTTATGTTTTTTACATTTCTTTTGTGTTATCTTCCATCTTATTATTTTAAATAAATACATTCATAAATACATATCAATCTAAATACATTTAGGGCAAAATAAAAAAAAAACAGAATTAAGCTTGCCACTTTAATGAAACCTGATGTAAATGGGTAGTTTAGGACTCCTAAACTGGTCCTGTCAAATCAAGACGTATGATCAGCTGGAATGTTGAGCATAGTTCTCTCAAGATACACTTAATGTAAGCTTGTCATCCTGTAGAGATTCCAGAATATTTCAAGCTAAGAGGTGTTCTCCCATTACAATCAGCACTTACAGTATGTCCTGGAGAGACTGCAATTAACATCTGGGTATTCGTTTACAGACATGCAAGAATTCACCTGTTGCCTTTAATCCTGACTTCTCTGCAGCATTGTGCCAAACTGGCATCTGCCACTGAACATCTATTCATTAGCCTTTGCTTAGAATTTCATGTACCCGGATGAGATGTATTTAAAGAAGCATTCCGGATCAATTGCTATTCGCTAACGATATGCTAGTGGCTAAAACTAACGAAATCTCTTGAAATGTGCTGACTTTGACATTATGGCAAACTAGTTACTCAACAACTGTCCTTACACAGTCAAACATCAAGCAAGTGCAACAAAAGACAAAGCAAGACAGCAAATAAGCTACTTACTAGTTCGGCAGACAGTAGAAAGCGGGGCGGTGTCAGGCAATCCTACATTTAGCAGTTATATGCCTATGGACCCTGGTCTGGCAATGGCACGGAGGCGATTCTCCATATTAAAAGTCACTTTTTTTCAGGCTGTTATTTTAAGGTAAAACTGCTAATCCTTACCCTAATCCTGAAGTATAATTGTTGCATACTGTTACTTTAAGTTCTTGCCGGTTATAATTAGTCCTTGCAGTGTTCTTACTATTACTGTTATATTACTTGAAGCATTATTACTACTCAGTACTACAGTATTATGATTATGACAACTTAAAGGTCCATCATATTATTAGTTCTTTGTCTAGAAAGCAGCCATTCTGATTACATTTAATTTCATAAAATCAAGCAGCTTATTTACTTTGCTTCTTCAGTCAAGGGCGAAACGCTACTCTCATATAAAATTCTGACAATTCTGAGAGAAGTCTGACAATTCCACTACTACATTTCTTCCTCATGAACTTGGAACAGGACCTAAGTTTTTTTCTAAGTGATGAAGAATGTGCAACAAACTGAATGTTACCGATATTAGATTTAAATAAACTAACTTTGCATTTCTGTTTAAATCACTACAGCACACAGTAGTTTCACTACAGTGGAAGACAATGCATATATGTACGCTATATTGTTGTTTTTTTTGTCAAACAATTCCTCCTCTCTGTAGGACATTCAATAATGAAACTGGAATATTTCGGAAAACCGAGAATAACCCATCTGAAGGTAATAATAAAATCAATAATAGGACTTGGTGTAAAATAATAATATTATATCAGATATACAAATACAATAAAATGAAATAATATGAAAATAAATATAATTCTGCATTTTTGGTCACATTCTACCAAAAAGTGCACTTGGACCTGGTTAATTCTCAGTTGACAATTTATGCATATTGCAACGTGCCAAGGGTATAATGCAGCTTCTCTATGTGTGTGTGACGTAGATAGTTCCCAGAAAGCCACATGCTCTATGGAATAGTGTTATTGTGTCTCTAAGTGTATGGTTTTTAAATGTAGCTGTGTCTCCCCTTTTTCGAGTTAGTGTTAGCTTTCTCATTTTAGTCTGTGAGTCATGCAGAAATGCCTGTGTTAGTTCCCTTGTTTTCCCTGTCGTATCTGTACACGCTTACAGTCTGTGTTATTATATAGAAACTAGACCTCCTTTATGTTTTCCCTATTCAGTATCAGTGTTTCCTGCCTATTTGTTGTGTGCGTCATAATAAAGGTGTCAATGCCAAAGAAACATGCCCCTTGTTCCTGCTCAACCTTATAATATGTTTTGGAACTGTCAGCCAATCAGAATGATTTGATCATACCTCATTAAAGTTCGCACAGAGCTCAGTAATTGTTCCATGCCCGACATAAAACTATTTTGGGGACCACCAGAAGAATTTAATTCAAATATAAACTTCCTCTGTATTTAATGTGTGGTTCGTGTTTTTTCTTATTTGCCTTCCTTATATAAATAAACAATCAGACAGTCCTGCTAACTGGTCCCTTGTTTGAAAGCACACAGTCTGCCCAGTTGTCATCTCCAGCTGCTTCCTACCAATTGAATGTGCTATATGGCTAAACCAATCGGGCTTTAGAGTCAGATAAATGGTTATTAGGAGTATCGTTGTACATCTTCACTTCAGTTTATCAGGACTTTATCGATGATACTTAACATAGTATCTAAGTGCATGTGAACACAGTATATGCAGATGTAGCACTTTCTAACTGCTGTAGAAACAAGATGGAGGTTGGCTTTGGAGAGTTGTTCATCTGTGCTTTTGAAAAGTTTCCCGGTAATGACGTTGCTTTTAAGATACTCAGCTATAAGCGAAACTCCTGTGTCTGTGCTCCGACACGCCCGAGCATCGGGTGGACCCACCCATGTTTGCACTGAGGATCTTTCTCGTGTGTGTGTGTGTGTGTGTGTGTGTGTGTGTGTGTGTGTGTGTGTGTGTGTGTGTGTGTGTGTGTGTGTGCGCGTGTGTGTGTGTGTACACTAATGACGGGAGGCTTGTGGGTGTAATAGTGTCACAGTTACAAATGATGAATCCAATGGTTGCTGAGAGGATTGCTTAAGAAACAGTCCTAAAGCATCTGCAACTATGGAATAAAGGGAAAGAAAGCTGGAGATAGCTTTTGCGAAGGAAAGAAAGATGCTGCAGCCTCAGAGAAGGGAAAAATACAAAGTAAAGAATCAGTGTAGGAGAATGTGACAGATGAACAACAACAAAGGTAGACGAATGGGGAGAGAGAGAGAGAAAATAGCAAACAAGCGTAAACAAGACAAAATGATGAATAGAAAGAGAGAAACAGGTGGGCTGCAGGAGGAGGATGTGGTAAACAGAAGTCGTGAAGTAATTTGGAAATATGGGCCATACCACACACACACACCCACACACAGAGAAATATGGGCAATACCACACACCGGACACACACGAAGAGAGAGGAAGGAATGGATATAAAGAAAATCACTGAAAGAGAGAGAATGGCAAAGTCAGAAAAAGATAGAAAGAAAAGAACAGATGTACAATGGAAAGAGAAAAAAAGACTAAAAGACAGTTAAAAGACCTGACTTAAGGTCAGTTAACACCTAGACGAAGCCCCCACCTCTTACCTGGGACACTTTGCGGGCGACCTCTCCTCCGGTCACCAAGCCCTGGATGAAGGTGCGCAGGGCCACAAAGGCGCGTGTCACCTTCTGCTGGGAGTCGCGAGGCGTGTCGCCGAAGGGCCGCAGCGTCTCTGACTGCTTAGTGACACACTCCAGGTAGTCGTCGGCGAGCGCGTACTTGGGGTTCCCCGCCTTGAACAGACGCTCAAACAGCCGCAGCCAGAACTCGTTGAGCGCCTCCTCCAGGTTGACATTGGCGCCGCGGTAGTAGCGCCGCAGCTCGCTAAACAGATCCTGCAGCACGCGGGAGTTGGGATGGTACTGCGGCCCGAGCGTCTGAGCCAGAGAGGCCTCCGAGCGGTTAATCAGTTCCAGCACGTGGCCTGAGAACACACACAAATAGAGTTCCTTTTAATGTTATGTCAAAACTGAACAGGTAAAGGTAAACCACAGATCCGTACGCTATATTGTTGTTTTTTTGTGTTGCCCTAAAACACACGTTAGGCTTGCTTGAGAACATAGATGCCAACCAGAGAGTCCGTAACAGTATATACTCTACTCAACTGGGCGAGTATTGTATATGTTTGACAACACTATATTCATGGGTTCGGTACATTTCTTTGGATAGCAGTCAAGTGACTAAATGTAAGGTGGGGATCACAGGGACCAGAGTCGTCCCAGTGTGATCCCAGCCTGTGTACCCCTACTCAGCTCAGAAGCAACATGTCAATCAAATAGTGTGACCTTTGACCTTTCTAAAATAGCCTCTATGACAAAACAATTTCAGGTTATACAACAGCATTCTGCTCTGCTCTCTTCCAAAGCTTCCTCTCACTACAGTTGCAATCAGCTTCGAACTGCAATGAATACACAGTGCATTCTTCATGTCAAAGTGGAACTAATTAGCTGGTTCTGTGAAGCGTGCAGCACTTACCAACTTTTTAACCCCATGGAGGACTCTTCCTCTAAAAACTTTAGTGAAACTTAAAAAACGAAGCATTTGTATGCCTAATGTTGCCCTCTCTCTCGAAGTTGAGATGGGGTTTTATTTGAGTCTGAGTGGAGTAAAAGAGGGAAATAAAAAGAATAGATTCATCTCTCCTTTCTTCCCCTAATCCCCTCAGAGGCGAAAGAGAGAGCTGCAGCACTGTGCCATCATCTGCCTCACTTTCACACGTTCCTACAGCGCCAGAGACTACCTACATTTTATGAGGATGATAAAATACTGTACTGCTTACCCTGGAGTAATGTCTTTGTGTATCACTTACATTGTGTTTTTATGGAAAAGCTGCATTTCTTCCAGGCCTACATCCCCCCCACCCCCCCCCCCCCCCCCCCCCCCAATCCAGCCCTGATTCAGCATGGTGTTAAAGAACAGGTTGGTTTGTGTAGTTGACGGATAAGGCAGGGTCTTTTCAAAACAACCCCACCACGAAAGAAAACAATCCTGTGTCTTCTTACAGACCCCACGATGTGCCAACACAATTATGCTCTGTCTAATCCCTTGCTCTTCGTCCGTGTCGTCTCAAAGCCATAAAACGCACCGCGCCGGCCCAGAATTAATTTCACCTCCCCTCCTCTCCTCTGGCATAGTGTGTTGGTGTGTTTCATCTACCGACACGTGTCTCTGTTGGCTTTAAAGGGGCTTGCTGGCAGGCAGGCAGGTAGGCAGACATAGATGGGCCGAAGCGGTGGTGCCAAGCCACGGGCTCAATGGGGCACCTAAGCAGCATATACTCATGAAAACACACACACACACAGACTCGCCCATACACACAGATACATTTATATAGACACAGGTGCGCACACACACATGCACACAGACACATACAAAGACACACATACACAGACACACAAACATGCATACATCCAAACACAGACATTCACACACACACACACAGAGAGAGAGACATTCACACACACAGAGACATTCACACACACACACACACACACACACACACACACACACACACACACACACACACACACACACACATCCATATACACATACGCACAAGGACATACATGAGAAATTGTACCTCGCCACACACACATACACAAACTCTCTCAGGGAACACAGACAATCAGTGTTGAACACGTTATATAACGTGGTAATATCATAAGCCTTCCCTGCCCTACCTTGTGAGACAGAAAGTTATCTAAGAGACTGTGTGAGGAGCTGCCATCCCTGCGCTCATTACTGCAGACAAGACCAGGCGGTGCAGAGCTAAAGTGGAGCAGAGTGGAAACAGCATTGAGCAGGTGGGCAATTCAAACCCCCAGAGGACTTATGTGTGAGAAATTGAACCACAGAAAAGTGTATGTGTGTGTGTGTGTGTGTGTGTGTGTGTGTGTGTGTGTGTGTGTGTGTGTGTGTGTGTGTGTGTGTGTGTGGTGTCTGAGTGTGTATGAGTGTGTATGAGTGTGTATGTGTGTGTGTGTGTGTGTGTGTGTGTGTGTGTGTGTGTGTGTGTGTGTGTGTGTGTGTGTGTGTGTGTGTGTGTGTGTGTGGGTGCGTGTGTGTATGTACGAGTGTCTCTGTGTGGGTATATGTGTTTTTTACTCCAGTATGCTCTACTGCGCCTTCCAGCCTGTTGTGAATCTTCTCATCTGCAGTTCAGCATGTTTTCCTTGCATCAAAATAAACCAACCAACACAATAGAGCTTTAAAAAGACCTGCCAACACCACTTGCTGTAGGAATCTCAAAACAATTAAGTCCCTAATCATAGTCTCTGTGTGAAATATTACCTCTCGGTAAACATCTAAGCGCTCCTAATTGCCAGTTCCCAGGACAGTTGGCAATTGCTGACAGGCCACAGCAAAGGGCAGGCATTCAGTGAGCAACCCTGATCATTAGCACAACACAAACACTGAACCCAGGTCTGCAGAGAGAGATGCTCTCAGCTCTTAGTGCTGCACTGGAGGCATCACTCTGTGTGTAGGTTTGTGTGTGTGTGCCTGTGTGTGTGTACTGTATGTGTGTTTGTGTGTGTGTGTGTGTGTGTGTGTGTGTGTGTGTGTGTGTGTGTGTGTATGTGCGTGTGTGTGTGTGTGTGTGTGTGTGTGTGTGTGTGTGTGTGTGTGTATGATTGATACCTTAAACATAATGTTCTATGTTCAGCAAAAAAATATTCAGCCACATCTTAATGACCTCAGGAATGTCTTGAATGCGTGTACACATACACAGATGTGTCTCACCTGTACTGTACATTCATGGAAGGTCATTCTTTTTGGGGTTGTCCACAAAACAGACCTTTAATTCTGCAAGACTTCAGTCATACATAATCCAAAATATGACAACCACACACCCACACATACTTGTCATTAGAATAAAGGAATAAAACATATATAATATGTAAACATATAACACTTCAGTTATACATAATCCATCCAGTCATCCAGAATTAGACAATCCATTCATACATAATCCAAAATATGACAATCACACACATACACACACCTTCACATATCCCAACATACATTTAGGACCATGTTAAGCATGTATATTTCATTTTTCCCAAACCACAAAGGGACTGTCTGCGGTAGCTCTATAACTGCCTGATCTGCTTCAGTCTGGGCCGGAGTCCCCCTGGGCTCTCCCAGCATGCTGGCAGTCTGTAAATGGGCCCTTCTCTAGAACCTTCTATCACGGCACTTTCCGCTTGACACGCCGAACAAAGCAAACAACAGCCAACAGCTTGTTAGCGGCGTGCCTGTGATTGTTAGGTGGGATCAAAAACACACTGCTCTCAGTGTCTGCTCGGATGCACAAACACATACGTACACATTCACACACACAAACACACACACACACATGCACCACAAACAGACAAAAAGACACATACACACCAAATACACACATGCAGACTCACACACATACATGCATGCAAACACACAAACACCCCAGTGCATTACACACACAATCACACGTGGGAACTGTCCCACATGTGATTTCCAGTAAGATAAGTCGCTCTGTTTGTATAGTAAGAGACGCTGTGTCCTGTAGGTCACTGTCATATCCTCCTGCAGAGACGGCCTCCCTCTGCACAACAACACACACGCTGGCCTGCAGGCTCTCTGAACAGTCAGCACACAATCTCAGCTAGTAGTTCACACACAGCAGCCATCTTACTCCTTGTCAATGTCTACAAGAGCCGTGTGCGTCATCCTCCTGCCCTCCTGTGCTCAGCTTGCAGACAACACACTTTATTACTTCAACCTGCACTAACCCTTTACCTTCTTAACACATTTTAATGGCCCATAATATATAATGATCCACAAATGATCAGTTTCTACAGAAACTAAAAAACAAATCCTATACATAAATGGGAAAATATGTAAACTGACTCAACTAGCATATTAGTATTCCTAATGTGACCTTACTCGATCACAAACACACACACACGTGCACGCACGTGCACGCACACACACACACACACACACACACACATACTTACATGCACACACACATACACACACACACACTTGTGTGAAGGGGACTGTAAACAAAAAACTAATAGATGAGAGACGAGTTGGATGGACTGGGTTGAGTGCTGTTGAAGGTCACATATAAACCAACCCAATTACCCTTTCTCATTTTTCTCTTTTATTCTTTTTTTGATCTCCCTCCCTCTCTCTCTCCATTCTGTCCTCCATCTCACCACTCTTACTGCTTCTCCTGTCTCCGTCTAGCGCATAGCCTCTGCCAAGCTTTGGTGTAAATGGCAGCCTGTCTGTCTTCCTGCCTGCCTGCCTGCCTGCCTGCCTGTCTGTCTGTCAGACAGTCTTCCTGCCTGCTTGCCTGCCTGCCTGCCAGCCTGCTGCCTGCCTGCCTGCCTGCCTGCCTGCTTGTCTGCTTGTCTGCCTGCTGCCCCTCTCCTCTCCAGACGTCTAGACGGCTCACTCGCAGAGTGAATGTGCCACAGCTGGAACCAGCGTCCTCTCTGAGGCGTCGTGCACACGAAGTCTAGTTTGTTTGCATCCGATCTGTTCATAATACCGATAGCCCTATCATACATACAAACACTCTCTATCCGCACCTTGTTTCGGCTACGATCGCAGTCCGGGGTAGAAAGTGAGTAGATTTGAATCGGTACGGGGGCTGGTGTTCGTCTGCACGGTTTCACGCAACCTGATGACGTCACTGCCCCACGTGATCTTTTCGCCATCTCCAACCACTATATATATAACTTGTTCTCCCTCAAAATCTCACTCGTGGTGGGCCTCGAATTCACTAACATTAACCCAGTCTTCTGATTTTTGATTAGCCCCCTATCTTGATCTAATTCTTCTTATTCAGACGTAACATAACTTTCATGACCACAAATATAAATTGGCCAGCGATTTAATTTGCTTTTTTATTCATAAATGTATGTAAAATGCTCGGAGCAATGCATCATGGGAAATGGGATGACAGACATGTCATGTCACTGTTCCAAACTCTTTATTATCAATAGAAAAAAGAATTCATTTTCGCATATCCTTTAGTCTGACCACTGATATTAACTATCATAATGTAATGTTGTTAATTGGAGCTTGAATGTCTTGTGTAATGTGTTTATCCTCGTGCTGTGAAGTCCCTTCTTCTAGGTTTTTCACGTTTTTGCAGTTGTGTAAATAAAGCGCTAAAGCGCCACCCACAGGCGTGAGGTATGTACTACAGTCGGTTCACCACAATCTGCTGCCTCCGTGTTTACGCAAATCTCTCGTTGCCAGCCTCCGTATTTACGAAATTAAAAGATTCGATTGGTGTGAAAAGTAAATCCGATTCGGAGGCCCTAGACTTCGTGTGCATAGCACCTGAGCTCATAGTCATCAGCGTGGGAGAGGAAGAGGAAGACGTAGAAGGCAACAACAAAAAAGAGAAGAGAGGGATGAGGCTCCCAGGGTAGTTTTTCCTTGCAGCAAAAATATTGCAAGAGACAGATAAGCAAATCCATTTGCACACTAGATTGTGGCTTGTTTACTGCAGGCGACAAATGTGCTGAAGTCAAGCCAGCAAGTGTGAGTGAGTGAGTAGTTTACAGGGTGTATGCTGGAACCATTTTGAAATGACTTATGTAAGAAAGCTTTAGCTACATAAAAGAAAGGGAAGAAAAGGCTGCATGAAAAAGGCAGTTTTATCTTTTCTTGTCTTCCAGTTTGTCTCTATCAATAGACAACAATATGGGACTGTAAGCCAAATTCAAGATACACCTCCTATACAATGCAGTAATGAAAATGACATTGTTTCTCTCGTTCTCTCTTTGTAGTCTTTTCTGTCTTTCTGCACAGGTGGCTAAGCAGATATCTCTTTCTATCTCTCTCCCTTCTCTCTCTAACCAATGCTCATTCCTAATTACATTAATAGCCCTATAACAGGTTAGCCCGTCTGTTCATTTGTGGCTCTGTGTAGGAGAGAGATAGAAGGATAAAGGGAGGAGGAGAGAGAGAGAGAAGGATAAAGGGAGGAGGAGAGAGATAGAAGGATAAAGGGAGGAGGAGAGAGAAGGATAAAGGGAGGAGGAGAGAGAGAGAAGGATAAAGGGAGGAGGAGAGAGAAGGATAAAGGGAGGAGGAGAGAGATAGAAGGATAAAGGGAGGAGGAGAGAGAGAGAAGGATAAAGGGAGGAGGAGAGAGATAGAAGGATAAAGGGAGGAGGAGAGAGAAGGATAAAGGGAGGAGGAGAGAGAGAGAAGGATAAAGGGAGGAGGAGAGAGAGAGAAGGATAAAGGGAGGAGGAGAGAGAGAGAAGGATAAAGGGAGGAGGAGAGAGAAGGATAAAGGGAGGAGGAGAGAGAGAGAAGGATAAAGGGAGGAGGAGAGAGAGAGAAGGATAAAGGGAGGAGGAGAGAGAGGGGTGGATGAATGGAGAGGAGGAGAGAAAGAAGAGGAACTGAGAGGAAAAGAGGAGAGAGCCGTGGAAGTGGATCCAATTCCCCTTAATTGTATTTGTCCACTTTGACAAGTGGTGAGTGATTGAATCAGGCGTGTTGTGGAATGAGGGGTGGGGTAGGGAGATGGCCTCACAGACTGGTGGGTGGGGTGGGGGGTGAGCGTTATTCTTTTTTTTCTTATTTTGCTGACGTTGTCGATTTGCTCTGACTTCGGTTCAGCCTGACTGCCTCTGCAGCAGATGGCTCCATTATTTCACTGTTCCACTCACTGCTCTCTCTCTCTTTCTCTCTCTTGTTCTTTTTCTTTCTCGTTTCCTTTTTCTTTCACAATCACTCGCTCTCTCTCTCTCTGGTGACATTTTGTAACCATTTGTAGACACTAATGTACTGAAATTAAATTGGGGATATTCAAAAGGAAGAGATTTTCTTCACCACGAGGTAGTTTCCTAAAAACACAGACACACAGCCAAAGAACCCTCACTCACACTTCTAGCAGCCTCTACTACAGTCATAGTCCCAGAGCAATCTCTGTGTGTGTTTGCGTGTGTGTGCTTGAAAAAGCCTTGGCTATAAGTCAAATTGGGGACAGCCAGGCCCTCCAGCTCCCAGCGCTGTGGAAGTTCATGGCCACCGCCAGCATACATGTCTGTCCACAACTTCATCACTCAACACACACACACACACACACACACACACACACACACACACACACACACACACACACACAACAGACTGCTTTATGCACACATACTGTACTGTACCACTTAATACCACCAAACTACTATACCCACATTTAGTAAGATTTTTAAATTTGATTGTTTGTTTCTAGGCTGTGAATGGTCTAGCTCCTGACCCCTTATGCCTCTTTGAGGACCCTAAGATCCTCCGATTGACTTACTGATTTTACCTTGGTCTAATTTTCTAATGGTGATCGAGCTTACTATTAAATAATAGTAATAACAATTAGAATAGCTTTGCTATAATTGGTCCTAAATTATGGAATAGCCTTAAAATGTACTTTTACACATTGCCATTCCCTGTATTTTAATTTGGTGATGTGCTCTTTTCAGTGCATTTTAGTTCTGTCTTAGGTTGCTTTATGGATTTGGTCAAGTCTACTCCTAATTCTAACTTGTTGGTCTTTTATTGTGTTTTACTCTGTTGGTGTTTTCATTTGGTCAATTAAATGAACAAATTACCCATTTCCTTTTCAGTACTTTTGTTTTGCTTGCCTGCTGCACACATGGTATATCAATACTAACAGACTAGTATACACTTATCAATACAACTGATCAAACCCACTCAACCAATCAGATGGCCCCAAGGACCTCTGCTCCCCTCTGGTCCTGTCCATCCACAACGCTTACAGTACAGCAAGACAAAACACCAAAGTAGCCTACAACTGATCAATCATTACTTGACTGGTGGATAAAGTGCATATGGTACACCATATATTAAGCTATCTGTATGGTGGTTTATAGTGTATTTATAGTACAGTCATTTGGCAATTATTTGAGGAATACAAATATGAGTTTTCTCTGAAAACCCCATTTTCAGGTTGATTCAGGGTGACATGTCAACAGCAGTGCTTGAGAGGAGCAAGAGGCCTGTAAGGGAAGGGCACTGGACTTCACAGGCAGGAGGAGAGGGACAGGCGGGTGACTGACTTTGAGAAATGGAGGCTCTTAGGCTCTATAAGTGTTTATTTGTCAGAATGGGTCTCCATCAATCAGGGAGCGCTTATCAGACAAGCACCATGCCAGAGGAGACGCTCAGACTCTTAAGAGGCATTTAGACATCGTTAGGGAAAACTCGGCCATATCAAACAAACCAATAGACAGAAGGGACAATTCATCTGCCCCCTCACTCTCTCTCTCTCTCTCTCCCTATTGTTCCTTCTGCCCCCCTTCCACTCTCTCTTTCTATCTGTGTCTCTCTCTGTCTTTTTCTCTCTGTCTTTTTCCTGTTCTTCTCTTTCCCTATGGGTGATGGCACTAGTGTGCACTGATCCTGCACAAGTTGCATGGAGAGCTGAAAAACCAGCAGGGTCTGACACAAAATGGAGGAAAATCCCAGTCACAGCTGACATCATCAGAGATCAGTCAGATATTACACACAGAAATCAATCCACCATGCCCATCTAATAAGATTGCTATCTGTGGCTCTAAAAGGTCTCCCTTGTCTAATGTCATCAGCACTAATGTATAATACGCTGGCCAGCAGATGTGCTTTCATGCAGGGTGCTTCCAGCAGATTCCACTGATATCATTTTATAATTAAATCCTTGAAAATCTCAGCGTTTGCAATAGCGACTTCAGAGGAACTGGACGTGACTAAGACCTTGTTTCACATTAGTGTGTGTGAGGGTACAATTGGCACGTGTCCGGGTGTAAAAATAGACAGGTGAAAACTATTAATCTGATTGTGTCAGAATGATATACGTAAGTCTGTGCTAGTGTCTCAGGAGTGAGAGCTGCTAGCGCTACATGCTACGCTGAAGGTTACCCGGTGATGCAGGAAACACACACATGCATACATATGCACATGTAAGGCAGAATTTACTCTGAGAATGTCAATTTTCTGGATTTAATCATTCATAGAGTTTGGCCAGGCGGTCAAAAGTTGACAGCTTCTCAACCTGGACTGTTGGTTTTCAAAGCAACCCCAATGTATGTGTTGCTATTAGGCACCCCAGAGCCTGGTCACAGTTGAACTAATTACCAAATGCTGCACTCCTTTTGGATCTCGTTGATTGTACCCCCCATTGTCACAGAGAGAACCTCAAGAGGTTTTGGGGTTCCAATTATGTATAAATGTTTATGAATAAAACATATTCATGTTTGGTCTTGAATTGACCCTTGTGATGTGGTCAGTAGTCTGATTATGGTTTCCTTGCAAACTGAAGTACCTGCTATATTTTATAATTGAAGTAGCCCATTGGGGGACAATGTTTTCTTATGGCATCAAGGGCAGATGGTGGTCTTAAGGGATTGACTGGCGGCAATTGCATAGGTTTGGTTACACACATATATATACTGTAAATAAAGAGAGAGAGATAGATAGATCTGGGTGAACTTAAGAGTGAGTGATGGAGCACAGTGTATCCAGATGCCAGGTATGACACCATTAAAGCTGCCACCAGCTGCTAGGGAAGCAGCACCTTCTGTCTGGCTCACCTGCCTGTGATCTCACATCACTCCCTGCAGTGTCTTTGTTCCAGCAGTCCTCTCTGACCTCTTCCTCCACAGCACATAATCATTCTGTCCTTCTCTCTCTCTCTCTCTCTCTCTCTCTCTCTCTCTCTCTCTCTCTGTTGCTCTCTCTCTCTCTCTCTCTCTCTCTATAGGGGTAGTGTATTGATGTGAAAGTGTCAGCTAGTGGTTCAATAAAGGAGTGTTAAAATTCTTCCCCTCTCGCTCCTTTTCTGTCTGTCTTCTGGATATTACCGTCCCCTCTTTCTTCATCTCTCTCTCTCTCTCTCCCCCCTGCTCTTTCCCCCTCTCTTCTTCTATCCCTTTGTCTCTCTGTCTCTCCCTCATTCCCTCCTTGCCTCTCCATCTCTCTCTCTCCTCATCCCTATCCTCTCTCTCTCTCTCTCTCTTTCTCTCTCTCTCCCTCTCTCTCTCCCTCTCTCTCTCTCTCCTCTCTCTCTCTCTCTCTCTCTCTCTCTCTCTCTCTCTCTCACAGTGGCCATGTGTTGCAGGCAGAGTTGAGTGAGGTTGCTGGTGTCGTCGGTCAGCAGCTGGCAGAACTAATAAAAAGGGCAGCATCTCTACTGCCCCGAGACCCGAGACCCTGTCGTTTCACAGGCCCACTCTCGGCCTCAACACACACACACACACACACACACACACACACACACACACACACACACACACACACACACACACACACACACACACACACACACACACACACACTGACAGAAAAAATGCATTCACACAAACATACGCACACACTCTCTCTCTCGCTCTCACACACACACACACACACACACACACACACACTGACTGAAAAAATGCATTCACACATACACACTCACAGACTCTCTCTCTCACACACACACACACACACACACACACACACGCACGCACACACACACATACACACACACACACACACACACACTTACCCAATGGGCAGTGATTCATTGCTCAAAAGTCTGATTGCTCTGCAGATTGCATGACACCATTGGCCAAGATGCTACTGATGGAAGAGGGCATTCTTAGATAACTCCAGAAATGTTAGAGAGTGTTTTTTTTGGTTAAAAATATACTTTCCAACAAACCAAACCACCACTGGAAATCGCAGGAAAATATTTCTCTCTCTCCTTTTCTCTCCCTCACTCACACACACACACACAGATCTAAACTTCACAGCCATGGCATGCCGAAACACCTACTGTATATTTAAACCCAACAGCATCCCAAGGGGGTAATTATTTTGTTTACACTACAATTCCCGTGCGCAATAACTTGCATATTTTTAGCTGGGTTTCCCAAAGACTTCCTCCCTCTGGAGTGAGTGCGGTCTCTCCTCTCCCTGTTAGAGACCACCACAGTCCACGCTCCTTCCCTTTCTGCCTTCTTCATCGACTCCATCTCAACTGCATAATGGGCTGCAGGCTTTAATACGGCATTAACCTCCGATTACCACAGCAGGGGGAAACATCCCCTTTGCAACAAGGTCCAATGTGGAGGCCCATAGGAGGCCTCTCTCGTGAAGCAGCCCGAGCTGTGACACAATGAACTGTCGGAGGGTGAAGTTTTCCGAGGCCTTCCGGCTCTGTAATCATGAGGGGGGGGGGGGGGGGGGGGGGGGGGGTCGGGGGAGAACAGAAGGAGGTTTTTTTTTGTGGTGCCTAAAAATGTTCCACGCTCCTTCGCAGGACGCGACACCCTGCACTTAGCCACACGGCCGCCGCGCCCACACCC